>NW_010258385.1:106023-106223 GCF_000690775.1 Eurypyga helias
CTCGGGTAGCTCCTTGTCCTTCTTGAGCTGAGGAGCCCAAAACTGGACACAGCACTCCAGGGGAGGCCTCGCCAGCACAGAGTAGAGGGGGAGGATAACTTCCCTTGACATGTTGGCCACGCTCTTCTTAATGCACCCCAGGATGCCACTGGCTAGAGGATTCTGTTCTTCATATGGATCCTGTTGCCTTTGCCTCAGGG
>NW_010258386.1:0-39191 GCF_000690775.1 Eurypyga helias
CAGAAATACGGAGCGCCGGTACCGTGTCGTATTTGTATCGGCTTAATAACGAGCCGCCGACTACGCGTTTGGAGGACAGTAGCGCTGTCACGCTAACGTGGGGATGGAGCCGGAAAAAAAGGATAAACGCTCCTACTTAAATCGATAGGATTAATACACTGAGAAAAATCCCTCCGTAAGTGTTGGCTGGGACTTCCAGAAATCCCCCCGCAGTTAGTCGGCGGCCCCAGGACAGACTTCTCGCTCCTGCTGTCCCTCCTGCCCATGCTGGACCCCGCTTTTCAGCTGGAGACATGTAAGGCTGTGCTGAATGGTGCCTGGGCTAGGACACCGACACGTGGCTTGAGTAGTCCTGGGAGCGAACCCCCGTCTGGAAAACTGAATTACTGCCTCTTGAGCCCAATTCTTTCACCTGTCCCCCCCCCGTCCCCCAACTTTTGTACACGGGTATACTAGAAACTCATTACTAATATACACATCAGGGATCTAGACTTAAGTCTAAAAGCTTCCTTGTTCCTCTCTTTTTTTTTTTTTGCATACTTCAGAAACTCTGATTTTCTTTTTTTGAAGCTCTTTAGCTCCAGTCTTCTGAGCAGTTACGTATGTGTTTATCCACGGTATTCAGTCCCGTGGAATCGATGGGTATATCCACTGTATGTCAGGTTTAATGCATACGTAATGGTTTGCAGAGGAAGGGCTTTATTTTCCCTAGTGAAGAAAAAAAATTAAGTCCTATACTTCTTTCATAAGCAAAGCAAATCTGCAGAGTTTCATGAAATGTGATATATTAGACATTTAACTTCCCAAAGGAATGCCTGATCTCTGTTTTCCCTGAATCTACTACATCTTCTAGAAATGTTATCTGACTTTGCATGCTGTTGCAGAGTCGAATGATCATTTACTGACACTCAAAACAGTTTAAGTCTAAGGAATGCCAGTTTAAGGAATTTACCACTTTCCTTATATATTCCTATATAAGATTATATATAAAGTCTCCTCTCCCTGGAAGGAATTGAGCCTTTTGTCTTGCAGCACAGCCTAACAAAGGTTTGTAGTCTTAACTATTCTTAATCATAAGTATGGTGATACACTTGCTAAATGTGTTTGTATGTCCTGGGAGGACTGTTTTTTCTCCCTAACTAGCATTCCCGCATATTTACTGTGGCATTATTTGGCTGCCCACCTGTTACAAGAGGCCAAAGAACGGAAACATGTTATTATCTGAAAATAGCCTTCATTATTTGTTGACTGAAGTTTGAGGCAGAAAGGTAGAAAACTATTGCTATGTGATTTGGGGAAAAAAAAAAAAGAAACAAACTGACACTGCAAAATAACATCCAAACCGAGAGGTTTAAAATGTCAGTTTCTCTATGTTTCATTAAACCCTTTAAAAGTGGCCACAAAAGAAGTGCCTGAGTGCTTTTAAGATTTTTCTATGCAGGCTGTCAGTATCAGGCACTAGTAAAATAGGCAGTGTTTCCCTCTGTCGCTTTCTGCACTAGTTTCTAAGTTATGTTTGTTCCCATCAGCTGTACAGGGAGACATTCAGGCAAAGATGTGTTTCAAGAATAGAAGTGGCTTGGAATACAGTGGAATAGTTTGAGTGTTGTTTATAAATAGTTTTATGTTTCATCACATTTTTAATTAAATACAACCGAATAGTCACAAGTTTGACAGGTTAAGGGTTTTGTTAAGCCTTCTGAGAAAAGAGGTGAGTGCCAGGCAGTTGGGCTAACCAGCTCTGCCACTTTTAAAGAGGGATGTACGGCTGCCTGTGACAGCACAGGAGCATCACTCTAGCCTTCTCGATATACAAATAACAAATACATAACTCTCCAGGCTGAGATCTTCCAAACCCAGCTAAGGGAGTTAGTCACACAACTCAGCTTTGACAATATTAGTCTATAAATTGAAGGGCCAGCATTGGAGAGGGTATGTAAAAGATTTAAGGTGCACGCTAGTAAGAAGCCATAAGGCCAATACCTTTTAAGCCGAGTTGAAATAGCACTGTCAAAATACTGGAGTAAGGCATGAATGACGGGAATTAAAGCTGTTTATATTCACCTGCAACTTTGGTCCCATTACTCAAAGCATGGAGAGGTTTGCAGCCTGTCCCTTCCTTCCCTCCCCACCCCCCTTTGACTTCCTGTCTGTCTGGAGACTTACGATAAGAAGATGCTGCTAGGTACAATGTGAAATAGCTCATGTGCCTCAACTCATCTATCATTCTAAACCTGCACATTACTAGATTAACCTCTTCTTCATATTAGTAATGATGGGTTTCTAAAATGTAGCTTGACCAGATACAGGTCAAGGGAGGTATTAACTTACTAATTTGTTCCCAAATGCTACTCTCTGCAAGTAGTTCTGTGTACAGATTGTTATATATAACTGTTTTGATGAGAAATTACAAAGGCATGGGGCTCCCAAGAAACAATTTGTGTACATCTGGGAAAAATTCCCCCTTTTTTTTCATTTGTCCATGATTATAAACGTACACATGGATTACATGGGTATTGCCTCTGAAGTTTGCAACTCCTTTGGTCTTTCTGCAAAGACTGTTGGAAAATATATCAGATCATGGATCATTTTTTCAGCAAAATCTTGATAATGACTCCCAGTTGTTCAAAACTTCCCCTAGGCCATCAACATCTTGTATGCAATCACATTTTATGAGCTTATACGATAGGGTTTCAGTTACTCATACAAAATAAAAGAGCGTGTCTCACCTTAACTGAATTGCTATGGAGATGGCCCTCCCTAGACAAGTATCGCAAGAAACACGGATAAACTTCTGACAGCAGTTTCCAATTCTGTACCAGCTTATACTGTGGCCAGCACAGAGCTGATGAGGGACCTCCATACAGCTTGTGGTTTAAGTTACACTAGATTGCACACAAACACCTCTCAGTATTCACACTGGTACTTTATAGTCGTGGAAAAAAAGCTCTATAAATGAGCAACCTTATTGTATATCATGCAGCTGGGTACAGTTCATCCATACAGGGGATCTGCTCATTACAGCTTTCTGAGGCTGCCTAACTTTATCTGCTTTTTAACCTGAGTGATCCATTCTTCATTCATCTGGGTTTATCAAATTAACTCTGTCCCAACTAAAACCAGCACACTGACAGACTTTGTTGTACTGACCCCACGCATACAAAAAAAAAAAAACCCAAACCATGGCAAAGGGTTCAGAAAATGTCCTTCTATGCGAAGTCTAGAAACAACTGGAATTTACGCAGGGAAGAAGTACAGAGGAAAAAGACCACGACAGTCCTTATCAGTCGGTGCTCCATTGATCTTTTCAGCCTCAGTCAGGCATTTCTGTGGTCATAGTTGGATGCTCCTTGCATACTTCAACGTCAAGGGTATCCATAGCTCCTAATACCTTCTGTTTAAGTGTTAAAATGGACTATACTTAGAATCATAGAATTATAGAATCTTTTAGGTTATATAAAGGAAAAGACCTTTAAGATCATCAAACCCATCAAGTCATAGCCTACTAACATACTGGTCAAAACATATCAATAAGATGACCTCCCAAAGCATTATGAACTATCCATTTCGCACAGATCATGGCTGTTACTTACCCCTGCCTTTGGGACCAAGTGGGGGATGACTGGAGGATGACTGTTTCCAAGCCACCACAGGTTGCCGGAGAAGCAAGGAGAAAATTAGCAACCTATCATCTGTTGACTTTGCAAGTTATGGCTAATTTCCCAAAGATGTGCCACTGCCTAACAGGACCGTTGTGTCCTCTTGAGGCTTGCAAGTGGGCCAGGAGGCATGGATTGGGACAGTGGTCCTACCATTAGTGGTTTGGGGATTGGGTTTGGGTGGTTAGTTTTTTGGGTTTTTTTCCAGAAGACATTTTCAGTAACGTGTCAAGTTTAACATATGGCACTGGGGAATACACCTTCTGTTTAGTTTAAAAATTACCACTAAGAAAAATGCTAAGGGAAAGACTTTCTAATTAAAAGCCGAAACAGCCAAAACAGTGGATTGTAAAACAAGCTGACACATGGTGATTTGTGCTGGCTTAAACATGGAACTTCCCTTCCATTGTTCTCTTCTGCTCCTTCACCCTCATGTCACCTGTATAAATTACCTTCTTCCTTACTTGAGTCCAATGGCATTAAGCACTATTTCTGTTTAGTTTATAATTAGAGATGGCCAGATGACTAGATATGGCTTCATCTTGGACAAGTTTTATTTTTCTTTTTATAAAGAAACAGGCATAAGAGGAAGGGGCATGGTGCTGCTCTATGCAGTGCGTAAAGTCCTGTCTAATTAGGAGCTGGAAGTTTACCACAGGACAGACAGGCTCCCTAGTAATCTGGATCCTCTTCTCCTTTCTCATCATCACTGCTTTTCAGTCACCTCTTGAGTTGGAAGGAGCATCTGAGGAGGCATCAATGGAGTGTTGCCTATGTATCACCAGGCCCCAGTGACCACCTCCTGCTTCCCATTCACCCTGTGCTTTGAAATTGTACCATCTCCATCCTTTGCTGTGGAATTTTCTTCCTTTTTATTTCAATCTTTAAAACTACTCAATACTATCCTACTAAAACATGACACATTTTTTACTGAAAAGCCCACATTGTCTGTCTCAAGTTTTAGGATAAAAATATCTACTTTCATAAGAATAAAATATTTTAGATTTCCAAATTAGGTGGCTGAGATGCATTATTTTCCCCAGATGTTCTGTTTTCATATTTATCCACGTCTATTCAGCAACTAATTTTTCTTTTTCTTCCATTCATTTATTTTTCCTCATTTCAGCAGCGATTTAGAAGGAAAACAATTGTCCTCATTGCCCACTAGCAAATTTTAATTAAAGTATATTTCAATTTCTTTACAAAGGGGCTTTTTTTCAGATTTTAAACATAGTTTCTTGAAGGTGTTTTTTTCCAAGCGTGAGCCATGTCAATTCCACAAGTTCAATAATGCCGTGTTGTTAGTAGTGGGGTGCAGAGCATAGATATAATACTGTTTATTTCTTTCACTGAATAATTACACTTAAAACTGGCTAATTGGAGTCAATTAGTGGTAAGAAGTCAGTCTCAGGAAGAGAACAAGAATTTGTGGAAATTCCAGATTGTGTTAGGAATCAACATTTCCACACCTAGATTGTGTCTTACCTGCTAGTTCAGCACTTTTTCACTGATAAATACAAGGAGTGTGATAGTGGGCAAGGCAAGGGTTTATTTCCATTAAAATTTATTTTTAAATGCACTTTTTTTTTTTTTTAATCTGTGCTTAATCTCTGTCTATTTAACTGTAATACACTTTCAGACTTCTGGCAATGGATGTCAATGTAGACAGTGTGTAGTGTGTTTTGTAAAGCGTTATAAACATCCTGCACTGTTTCTTTCAATATCTCATTTCCCATTTTACAAGGAAAGAATATGGATGTTCCCTTGTGGGTCTCCTGATTCAGCTAAGACAGGACAGTCCCTCCTTATGCAGACCACTTTTTGTGCTTTACCATCACCTGCCTCACACCCCTTTTTGTGTCCAGTAGACCTTATGAGCATGTGACTGTATTTAGTCAGTTCCACCATAACCAGTCATACCTTCCTCTGTACTCCCTAAGTTAGTGTAAGGATATACACACTGATCTTCACCTTCCCAATCAAAATACCTTAAGGATCTGTGACTTGCCATATGTCCTGGATAAGCATAAAATAGACAGTTTTTGAAGAAATATGCCCAAAATTTAACCTCTGAGGGAAATACAGCCTGCAACAATCCTTCAAGAAGAATGGTCTGTAAACACAATAACATCTACTAACAAAATCACTGTGAAATTCCTCAGTCCAAATTCTGATTGATCCCAAACCTACTCTGAATAAGGACTGCAAGGAAGTAGGTCAGCATGTGTTTATGGTTGCTGTGTTTTTATAATTGATTCTAACAAAGCATTTTGGTACACGCTGAAAAGTGGCATTCTTTGTACTAGCCTTTAAAATGGAGCAAGTGCCAAAGGGGAGTCCTAAACAGAGGGGAATAAACCATAAAAGGGAAGAGGAGTTCAGCTGAATGGGCAGGATCGCTTGCCTCAGTGCTTGTCTTGGCCAGAATTTGCCGGGGTGTGCTTTTACTGGGACTCTGAGGAATAGATGTTTTTATTTCCTCACACAATGAATAATGTGAACCAATCAAACAAGGTCTTTGAATATAGAATACCAGTTACTGATTTAAAAAAAACAAACCAAAACAAAACTGTTTGTAGTGATAAAACTGAATGCATCAGCAGCACTTAAACTTTAACCAATATTTAAAATACATGAAAATATCCTCCCTAGTAATTCCAGATTCCAGATTTTCAAGCCACATGTGGGTCACTCTTGATTTCCAGGGTGATTGCAAAGTTGCAATTTCTTTAACCATAAAAATATATTACCAATACATCTGATCATTTGGTGGGTCCCAAAGCATGCTATCAGGTATTCTGCAATACTGCTCACCTCACAGAAAAATATTTTAGAATCACTTTAAGGATTTTTTTCCTTAATGTACTGGTACTATTTTACATGGATCTCTGCGAGTAAACTCCTCTTCTGCCTTTAATAGTACTGATCACACAGGCACACATCTTGGGAGACATAATAAAAATATTATAGCTACTCTGGTTTAGAAATGTCTACAAATTGATGTAATTTATTTAGTAATGTTGTAAGCTTCAAGTCAGCAGTCTACAGAACAGTCACGGCTGCTACTTTCTTGTTAGAAAAGTGTTAATCTGACCACTGACTTGTAACTCCGAGCTCAAAAGGGCTTTCATGGTTTTTGGTGAGAATTCATACTCATTTTCAAAGTGGCAAGATTTAACCCCTGTTGGTATGAAATTCTTGATCACAGAACCGTGTTATTTTGAAGAATTTGTTTATGAAATAAGACCAGAGCACTCAACAGCAAAGGCATAAAAATTAAGCTATCAAAACATTCCAGTGGAAAACTCGTTCGCATCACAGACAATAAATAATTCCTCATGTCATATCTCTTACCAACATGACTAATAACTGAAAAGAGGATTTCAGCTTTTAGTTCATTTGAATTGCTTTATTCCTTAGAGAAGAAAATTAATTAACTACATTTTGATCACAATTATCCTCCTTGAGATTCTGGAACTGTGATAAGTAGACGACCTACGTCTCGTTCATTCTGTTTAAAACTTAACTTTTGATGTGGGATGGGGGCAATGAACCATCTTTGCTGCTATATAGCTTTAAGGCTTTTCACAAAATAAAATTTAACTGACAATAAAGGAAGCGTGCTTCTAATTAAAATAATATTGATTCAGCATATGGTATTTTGCCTTTGGTTTTCACTTTTTATGAGCCAAGTTGTCACTTTTCTCTTTAGTGCCACCTTGTGGGTCAGCCAGCTGTAAAAGCACAGCCATCTCCGGCTGCACTAAAAATAGCCAGGATCTGCCTTTCAGAGCATCGTGGGGAAAGGGGGAGGTTGTGGGTTTGGGGTTTCAGGGCGTGCTGCTGCTTGCTTTTTTTTTTTTTTTTTTTTTTTAAGAAAAAAGCAATAATGTACGGAGAAAATGTTTGCCATACATTTATAATAGGTATGCATGAAGACAGAACAATCTCTCTGGGATTGAAAGTAATGGGATCTACAGAAAAAAAAAAAGAAAAATCAATGCTCATTTACAGGATAATCATCAAACTTATCTTAGAAAATGTAAGTGGCAAGCTCTGACTTGTGTGATTTTTGCCAGAAGAAAAATGCTGCTGTATCTTGGTGCCATTAGTTTTGCAACAGCTTTCCATGAGAAGTAAAGCTAGATAATTGTAAACTCCCACTAATCCCACTTTCAGGAAAGATGAATGATCAGATGGCAACATCATAGCATACTTGCTTGTGAAATTCAGGGTGGATTTGCACACAGCAGCTTCAGATTCTGCTGATGACAAAGCACAGACATTCAAAAACTTATATAAAAAATGAAGTGTCAAGGGACGTATGTACTGCAAAGGATGTTCAGATCGAGACTTGGCTGGAGTGTGGTCACAATACGCATTCTCTTATACAGCTCTAATAACTCAGCTGTCCCCTAACCTTACAGAATTGAGCAAACACATCCTCATACATTACTGGGAGGAACTGTGGACAGTGGAATTATGTTCAGTTTGTCTTCCTGAAAGGAGCAGAGAGAATGTTTCCGATGTTCTAATTTTTAAAGAGCCCTTTTTCTTACTTTTATTAACTGTTTTTGTTGCTTTTCATAATGTCAACAACTTCAGAAGCTATAAGAAGTTTCTGCATGTTATAAGACTCCAAACAAAACATCTTCATTTTATTTTGCATACACATTAAAAGCAACAAACCACTTTAAGCTTACAAATTCTGGGTTTTAGCTAACCAGCTCCTTTGCATTCTCTCTTAGTAAATACAGACTTGAAAAAGAAAATAAGTCATCCCTGAAATTCTCTTAAACTAAATCAGTCCTGTATCAGGTAGTCTTGCTGGTAAAGAGAGGGGTCATTTTAAAAGGTAGCTCTTGGGTTTTACTGAAATTAGATTTCATCCCTAAGACATACGATCAGAACAACTGACAGAGACTATAAGACAGTGGAAAATGCTGTTTCCCATGATCAGACATTGCTATTATTTAGATGGAAAGACTGGGGAGCTGCACAGGAGCACACACCACAGCATGTTCAGTGAATTCAGTGGAATTCCCTAAGCATGAAAAGACTACTAAACTCCCCTACATATACACTCTACCAACAAGTAGGTGGGTGTCCAGCAGTTTCTTGGAGTTAACTTAGTTAAGTTCAAACACAATGACTTCAGCTCAAGCTAACAGAATAGAGTAGGGAGGATGGCCCAAAAGACAGCTCACAACCCTGGACTGCAAACAACTCAGCATCTGAATTCCAGTTACAACCGCAGCCTTCTTCCATAATCTCTGTATCTTTTTGCTGGCTTTATCCCTTCAAACAGTGGAAAAGCCTTTGAGGAAAACAGCTATTAATGACTGTATGGTGTTTGGATGCTACACACCATGGAAATACTGAGATAGCAACAGCTGGCACAGCCGATCACATTCCAAAATTTGCTGCGAGCTGAACAGCCACTCACTGCAAACCAGTGTTTGGGCAAATGCTTCTCTGCTGAGAAGACAGGAGGGGGGACAAATAGCTGCAGTAAGGTTGAGTGAAGAATGACAGACTACAAGTGAGAGTGCTTTCACCTGGTGCTAACATCTCAGCAGTTGCTCAGGATACAGCTATAGAGACAGCTGTCTCTGCATGACTCCACCATGCATCAGTTATTCTTACTATTTCTTCCCTAACTTTTCCCACCCAAACTTTCACATAGACCAGACTATGATCAGTTACCAGATCCTTCTACATACTGGCACCAGAAGACATGCACTGGCAATCTGCCTTTTTGCAGGTTGCACTGAGGAAGGGCCACGTGCTTAAAAATGAGCTTTGGATATTTGTTTGTTTGGGGTTGAGTTTTGGGTTTGGTTTTTTTGGGGTGTTTTTTTTTTTACACTCTTGAAATCCTGAAGTGCTGCAGAAGTATCAGATGCAGTTTAAGTGGGGAGTGTGAGTCTAATGGCATAAAACAACTACTGTAAAGAAAGCAAAAGTAGGGGGATACACAGGACTGCAACCACTGAACAGAAGGTTCTTGTGTTATTTTTTGGGAATACTTAAGAGAACTGGGTTCCATTTTCTACAAGGGTTTTTTAGCCTCTGTTTCATTGGAAACAACATACATGCACCACAAGCTATGCCCCTCCAGGCCTAGCCTCCTACCAACCACATTAAGCGCGATGCCCCTCAGCCCTAGCTGGTCAGGCATCCGATTGTCTCACCAGCAGCTATACTCACGGTTAGCCAGGTCCCATGAGTCAGATGGTGACAGAGTCCAGACTCCAGTTTTGTAGGGATGTGACCATCTTGCCTGCACCACTCCTCAGACAGACATTTGCCTACATACCTCCCTTCCTGAAGAAGCTGCTCAATTTGCTTTTGAAATCTTACATATATAAATAATTTCACATGGTTTTATTTGAAATGCAAGTTCTCCAGATCCCAGGAAATTCCAGTTTTAACATTGTATGCATATGCAGATGGTAAACTTAATTTTCCTAGACTGGAGGATAGGAAAGACTAACAGTGTCACCCTGCTTCAGTAAACACCAGCACCTTGCCTTTGCAGTATTTTTAGCTACACTAAATGGTTGCTGTCTGTATATCAACGTAGCATAGTATCACCTGGAAGAGCTGTGATCCAGCTGGGCTGGAGGGGTTTAGCTGCTTTAAACACCGTGCTGTTCAGACTGCTCCAGCATGTTTTTCAGCAAGATCACCTGCGTGAGACCAGGTGCCACGCAGGTGCCACACAGTGCTGTCATTAGAGGTAGCCTCGGTCTCTGCACAGCAAGAAGCTGTAGTGCGCAGCTGAATCGCACCCAGGCAGCAGAAGCCTGTTGCACATGCTTGCATGGAAGTCAAGCATCCCCATCCCAAGCCGCCCTATCCAACCATGAGAGCCAGTCCCCACAGGTAACAAACAGCTCAAGGTCACACTCTGTAGATGCAAGGGGTTGCAAATTCAGCTACGAGCCCCTACACTAACTTCAGAAACTCTAGCCCAGCCCATTCAGGTGGGAGCAGGGATGTCCAGGGATGCTCTTTCCTGCCAGCTCTAGAAAAAGCCATAGCAGATCATCCTTCTCTGCCTCTCCCTCTTCTTTTGCAGCTCCCTAGCTCCCTGTTTGGCAGTTTTCCTCTCCACATTGCTTTTTCCACCATTCCTGTCAGCCTGTATCTCTGAAGCCTCTGCAGGGCAGCCTACAGCCTCACCACCTGCTGTTCCTGATGCCCAGGCAGCGGTTTCTTACAGCAGCTGGTTCAGATCCACGGCTTGATTTCAGCTAGGGGAGGTAATTAAGCCATTCATTAACCCTTCCCTGAGCTGTGGGCAGGCACAGTGTACTCACCGCATCCCAATAATTGAGGACACTAGTAGCATGTGTAGGTTATCATCCTGCATACAGACCAGCATTAAGGAGCTCAGGTGCCAATGGGCTTTGCAGACACATCTTTATCAACAGAAGGAAGTGAGATGTTGGAAGGAGTGTGTTCTTTTCATGAGTAGCCTTTTGACCTCCTCTCCTCCCCAGAGCTGGTGCTTTTTTCTTTAACCACTTCATTCTTCTTTAAGTCCCCTGCCAATCCCCCGACATCTCACCTCAGTTTTAGTCTCCATTCCTTGGGCTCCGCATCACAGCATCAATCTCCTGGAACAACTCAGTGCTGAAAATCATGACGTGACATTTACAAATAAGATTTTTATATGAGATTTCCAATAAGGCCTCAGATCTCACCATGAGAGAAGGGTCTTTGTACAGCTAAAATATAGCAAAGCAAAATCTTTTTTTTTTTCTGTAGTTCTGATTCTGAAATGCATCACAGCATTTCAGACAATGACAGTTTAAATATAGGCAGAAAACACTGCTCGGTTGTAAAGCCTCTCAGAATTAACTTTCTCAAAAAATACTTTTAAGGCTGACAAATCATGTGTAAGGTCTTTTCCCAAAGGAGAATTTTTCTTGGATTCATTTAGTAGTTGAAGGTTGTGTCATATGTCACTGGAAAGGTAATTTTTCCTAGTTTATGAAAAATGCCTTGAATTTGACTTTGCTGTCACAGGGGAATAATGATATCTATACAGGTAATAAACTGGCACACAGAGATTGTTGTTGGTAGCTTTGCAAGAAGCATGCAATTTTATAGAGGGTGATAAGAAGTAACAGGGTGAATTAATATCAAATATGCAATTTATTTATATCATGTCTACCTGACTCACATTTCCAGAATTTTTAATATTCTTTTAAATATTAATAGTTAAAGCATAACAAACACAAGATCATTTTAGAGGAGCTAATGTACAGCTCTGTAAATTCAGTAAGCGATGGCTATTAATGTTCTCTTTTGTCTTCCAGACAGAAAATCAAAGCTATTTAAATTAAAGGATGCGTATAAAATCAATGTATGTTGATAAGGTGTGAACATTAATGATAATGTTTGCAAACATTCTTTGTAACTTGTGTATATAATCTCCTCTTTTTGGATAGATGGCTACATTACCTGGCATCATCAAGAGATCCTTAAATTAATTTTTTCCTTTTTTTTCTTTAAATCAGTAGTTTTTAAGCCTGTATAGTAAAAGTCTAGGGTAGGCTATAGCAGTGCAGGTGCTACGGTGGCACCAGCGCGTGTGCATTCAGATGAGTGGGATATGCCCACACAGCCTGTTTGGCCCAGGCTGAGGCTGGTAGCTGAGGAAGTCTCCTTGTTTGTGGTGCTGAGCCCAAACCTGTGGGCAGGCAAGCCCCACAGCTGGGGCCAGCCAGCCTTGGCCCCACTGCTGGGCAGCGACCACTGCCAGCTCCTGCCTCCCAGCTGAGACCCCCACCCGCCCAGGGGCTGCTTTCCAATGTGGTGCCACAGGAAAATTGTTCACAACCACTACCATGGGGTTCATCACACAACGGTTGGAACGTAGGGCAGCAAGCCAGGCCGCCACGACTTTGCTGGAGGCAGCCAGTCGCTGTTCATGTGGCATGCCAGTCCCGTGGCAAAAGCACCAGAGATCTTGTTTCCTAAGCTGGTTTGAGTCCAAGGTAAAGGGAGCCAAACATAGATTGCTGGCTGGGTGGAAAACAGACAACTGAGAGCACAAATGTAGGCTGAGACTATGATCAAATCTTCAAAGTAGGCTTAGCTTTAGCTTAGGAAGTGATTATCAAAATCCTATGTGATGTACTGAACATGCAGTTTTGGCTCATGACAGCTGCAGTAGATATTTAACTATCTAAAAAGAAGCAGGAATAAACTTGTAGGGTTTTTTTATTCTTATTATCTATACTTTCAGCATGTCCACACTTGCACCCACATTGTCTAATTAAAACCAGTTAGAGAATTACCTACATAATTGCTGTTCATTTCACATGCAAGTGGTCTAGCTAAACCTTGTACCTGGCTCTGTAAGCCTCAGCCTTAACATTTATCATATTTAGCTGAGGTCTATCCAGGTGTAATAGACCAACTCACACCAACTAGCAACCAGTTCAGAGGCCAGAGACTTCCACTGCAGAACATTTGTCCTTAGGCCCCCTGCTATCAAAAATATCCTGCAAGGGATGAAAACAGAGTGTGATGGCCTTTTGCCCACTGGTAAGTTATTGAACCAGGGAAACCACCTTGACAGAACCAAACCAGAGGACATACAAGATGGTGTTGCTCAAGAAAAGAAGCTGTGTTGGCAGCAGGGGAATGGCACTGCAGGATGTAATTATTGGTGGTGTTACACAGAAAGGCACTAGGTCTGTGGTAGCTCCCCAGAGCAGGAACATCCCAGCAGGTTTTGGGCAGGCCTCCAGCCCAAACACATAGAAGCTAAAGACATTAGATACAACCCTATTTAAAAGCAGAACCTATTTTTTCAGCTTCTGCATGGGCTGAAGCCCCTTTTTCTCCAAAGAAAGTGTTTCCTAAATAAAAACTATCAGGATGGATCTCCTGAAAAGCTTTTTTCATATGAATAATTCTACCTTAAGAAAACCATGAAAGTTCTATTTATCTGTGGTCATTTGTTGGCAACCGTTACTGGAAGTATCTGAAAAACAATATATATATATATTTTGTGAGATATGCAGGAACAAAGACCTGTGTTCCAGTGTCATCACTAAGGCTCAAGAATTTTATTACTGGGATAACCAGGAATGCTTCATTGTTTCCCAAACTTGAGCCCAGACACACCAGCAAAATACTAGAACTCATTTTCAAAGGTGCCACTTTGAAAGAGACCATTTGACAGGAAAGTTGAATCAGCCTTTCTCTCCTTGGCAAGGTGCCTAATGAGGTACAGAAAATGGGGATACACCTGTTTAGAAGTCAGCTGAGCCAAAAGGCTTTTTACAGAAATAGAAGGGGATGCTTAGTAAGAATGAGAACCTGAATCATTATTGTCAGGAGCTTGACTGGGTGCCAGGAACGGGGGCACAATGGAAAAGTTGCAGCCGCATAATCAATGCCACATCTAAGGCATACCACAGACTGCGGATAATTTTATTGTTATGTTCTTGTACTACCTCCCAAAACTGAAGATAAATATAATAATCATCATCTAAAGCAGTATTTTAGCCGGTGCCTAATATTGAAAATAATTTCTTGCAAATGGCTTCTTGCTCAACAAAAAATTAATTAAGGAAATTATATGGGAAATATCTTCTTGGGCAGAATATGCTCAAAACAATGAAAACAAAGCATCCTTTTGGGCAGATTCTGTTGACAATAATCCTGAACTTCACTGTTTCCAGCCAATGTAAGACTTGTCACTTACACAGTAGCCACTATAATAAATTGCAGATTTGCCCATCATGTGTTAATATGCATTTCTATGGCAGATGAAAAGTTCAAAATCAATTTGAGTTTTGCCGGTGGCTCCAAAATGAAGAGTCATGCACAGGACTTCATATAACGACATTTAAAGTGTGCACAGATGCACCCATCTCACATACACTTTAAATCTTGTATTTAAAAGGAATTGAGCACAAGTGTGAACGGTTTCATACATTTTCCCAAGACTGCTGCAGGAAATAGTGGACAGTTTAAAGTGAAAACAAAATTATTATATGTCTTTCTTGACAAACCAGGAAATGATTCACATTACATGACAACATGAAGCTCTCTATCAAGCAAAATTGTTTTAATGATATTTTTTTTTTGCATTGAGTTACAATTTGTGTGCTTCTTACTGGGTAGGAAGTATAAATGGATATTTTCGGGGAGGAGGGATGAGAGAATTAGACTGTGTCAGAATTAGTATATATAAAGGATTTAATATAAAATGTTTCCAGTCTTGGTTAGGACTTCTTGGAGCTACTGGATGCATGTATGGCAGTCAATAATACTAAGGAAAAAGAAAGCAAACGACTGGCACCATTCACTTCTCTCTTCATGAATTGAAGTATTTCCTCTCCTGTGCCTTTGTATTTGGTCCTTCATACATTTTTTTTCTGAATAACTGAGTGGATTATCCATTTCCATTAATTTTCTAATTTTATCTGTCAAATATACTCTCCAATTTCCTTAACTTTTTAATAAGACTGTGCATGAAAATACAGCTCACTGGAAATTGCTTCTGGAGGATGCTATAATAGATGCTTGTCAGGTATATTATATTAAAAAGGTTTTGTTTATTTTTCCATGTAAACTGACACAATTAGTATACTATAAATTAGCATTTAATTCATGTCCTCTGTCTCCTGAGGTCCTCTGAAGGAACAGAACAGTGTGTAACTCTTTACTTTCCCCTAAACATGGCATCTGACATTTTTTTCTGAAGGAAGTTATTCTATTTTGACTATCAAAAATTATTTTACAGGACAAGCCCCCTCAACAGGGCTAAACCTTATTAGCCTTTGGTAATGGTCTTTTCTAAAGAGCAATTAATGTGTGATCAGCAAGTGCTCCAAGAAAAGTGGACAGTGTTTTTAATGTATAACCAAATTGCATAAAATACCCTTTAGCTTTGTGAGTGGGTTTCTCATCAGTGCATGTTTCATTAGCTGTCAGCACGCCGGGTGTGTCACCCGGCCATCAATCATCCTCTGGCACCAGCTATCTGAAGCCCATAAGATGGACACATTCTCAGCTGAGCTGGTTTTGAAATCCAAAATAGCGCTATGCAATTCTGAGAGATTTCAGTAGTAATGGGGTGCAAAGTGCCAGGAATTGGGCTGAGCCACCCTTGAGTGACAGAAGGGACAAGTGACACTAATTAAGTCTTTCTTTATAGCTACCTGTTCCAAAGCTTTTTGGGTTGGAGGAGGCATTTTAAACTGATCGTTGTCGCATTGCCCTGGGAATTAGTTTTATAGGCTCGGTCTGACTGTAGCAGGGCAAGCGTGAATCATGCAGTCAAACGGGTCAAACTACACAAGGAGTTCACCAGGCTCAGTGCTTTGGTCAATGAGGAGTGAAGATCAAAACTGTCCTCAGCATGACTGACTCCCAGGTCAGGTGTTTGGAAAAGGGATGGCATCCTATGGAGTACAACCTGGCTCATTCATCTGGGCTACCGAAGCTTCACGTGTCTCTGAACACAATGACAAAATACGGGGACTTCCTCTTTGCTTTTGTGACTCCAGTCCACTGAGATGGAAGAAAACTGACAGTAAGTTTCTTCTACTTTTCAGAAGAAAATTCTATGTAATTATGTTGGCATCCTTGAAAAAATAATACTTCAGTGTTATAAACTATTTCAGAAATCTGAAGTTTTGAGCCAATTCCACTATTGGACTTTTACAACACCCTTTTATCTCCTTGATACAGTGACTGCAAAGCAGTGTAGGAAGATAGAAACAACCGCTATTTACTTTGCTTACTCTTAATTTATTTTTTTCCTTCTTCTTTGTTCTCTCTCTCTCTCTCAAATGGCTCTTTTATGATTTTGGGATATGATAAGCCACTTTTACAATTTCAAACCATCTCTTTTTTTTTTTCCTTTTTGTAATATATATTACACAAGTAATGTGCATCGCAGAGTATTAGGCAGTTCTCTGCTTTGCTAGGTTAAAGAATGATATACATTTTCAATTTATTTTCAATGAAAGTTGGAAAATGACAGCTATATTTGGTTTTTACTATGTAAAGTGAATGATAATGGTTCACCAGCTGATTTATTTATTTCTGTTCTTTCCACACTGTGCTACATTAGTTATAAAATAGTAGTCTGGTTTAGCTTGGAAGAACTATACTTGACTATAACAAGTCCTTTGCTCTTGAAATTTTAAATTATATAAATAAGTAATGGTAATGTCTGTGGAGAATACGCTTTTACTAAAGGCTTAAATCTACACAGGGTTATCCTAACTATTCCTTTCAGGTCTCTAAGTGTAAGCATGCAGAAAAAGCTGTTTTTCAGTGGGTCCAGGATTACAGAAAGTTTGCTCAGCTTTTTTCAGATATGTAGACATGATTAAAAAGAGCTAAAATGTTTCTTTTAAGAAATGGTTTACAATTTTCTCTGTAATTGCCTTAATTTCAATCAAAATGATCTAAAAGTCATGAAAGAAAAATGTATTAAATCTATTAAAATACTCTATTAATAATGTATGGGTTGACAGAAGAGGATGTAAGAAGGCTGAGGAGGGATGTTACTTCTCACAAACTCTTTGTGCACAGACAGTTATGTCTCTTCTTCTCATATGACAAGACCAAAAGTTACTTCTCTTCATCAGCTCTTTCAAAAGAGGTGTGGATGTCAAAGGAGGTAAGACAACTACGCTACAGTCAAACCCATAGATTTGCTGTGGTACTGCGACTGTCAGCTTAGCAATGTTGTCAGCTCTGTGTTAATGGGACTCTGGCCTGGGTGTCCAGAAGGGAGTTTAAGTGCAGCCTGCATGCTTAAACTCAAAACTACGATGCTAAAGGCTTCACTGAAACAGGTGTTTTCCCAAAGAAGATTCAGATCCATATCTACCAAAATAAATTGTAATATTACACTTTCTCCTTGCATATGGAAATGTGGCATTCAGTACTCCATAAGAGGGGAAGGTTGACCACCTGTTTCCCACATCTTGCCTGGAAGCTTTACCTGGTGGACTGTAAAATGCAGAGGAGTCCTGGTTTTATGAAAAATAATGATTGAAAGAGCCATATGATGTAAGACATGGGCCATTTGGATGCCCCTGTCCTCCACAGTTCCTTACTAGCTAACTCCACATTCTGACCTATTTCCCAGGAGGTCTTCTGTAGATTCTGAGATTTTATCCTTTTTATAGTAGAGTAGCCTGAGCATTTATCCAGAGCATTTGTGTACATAGATATTTGCAAAGAGGGAGGTAATAACTGTTACGTACTAATTTCATGGCAATTTAAAGTAATATGATAATATCTTTTTCCTTACCTGTTTTCTACTTAGCACTAATGGTTGCACATACATTTACGTCAATTCCTTAGAACTTAAATGAATTAAAAGCTGGTGAACAGTGCTGATCCCTGTTTACCAGCAAAGTTTTCATTAGTGTTCCCCTCACCCAGCTGCGAATGTGGTTCAGTTTAAAAATGTGATGAGGGCTCTGTGCTCAGTACTGAATGGAAAGAATAGTCTGAACAACAAACTCATGCTCAGATATCTCATTTATTTTCAGGCTTAAATGGAAATTATAGCTAAACACAATAATTCTCAAATATGTAAATAAAGCACAGGGATTACTCTGTAAGTATGAGGTCATGGCAATACTCTTTCAGTGATGGTGTAAACATCATTGATGTGATAACAAACAAAAAAGTAATTTATTAGAAGTAAGGTATGACCTAAAAAACATACCTGTCACTGAAGCATCATGTGTCACCATTTAAAGTCAGGTATCTAGCCTAAAAAGTAACTTTTTAGAACTTCTACCACAAAGGCTACATATTCACATCTCACATGTTGACAGCTGTCAGCTCAGATCTGCTGAAGTCCCATGGAAAAGTTATCTTCTGCTAATGGACCATCCTGCAACATGGTTCTGGGAGCAGAAAGCTGGCTGCATGCATCCAACTTCACACATCACCAGTGACAAGTGCGCTGCAGCCTGAACTCGGGTGGTTTCCCTGCTGATGAAGCACAAACTGGAGAGAACCTCGGCCACGCTTCCACGGTAACGGTGGCTCTTCAGTGGTAACAGAAGGAAAAAGTAGCAAACATATATTTTAGTCAGGAGTCATCATTCATGACTGAATACACAAGGGGAGAAGGTCAGTTAGTTACATTATCCCCTTTGTTCAAAGTGACTTTTCATAGTTGAGGCAAAGGTTTTCAAGTTTAACTAGAGCACTCAAATACCTCTAAGCCTGTTTAGTCAGGTAAGGGCTTCTGCTAGAAAACCCAGAGCTATGCCGGGGGAGGCAGGACTGTCGAGAAGAGGGATGGACGAAAGGGGCAGGCTAGGGCTACATGACAGCATCTGACAGCCATGGCTGGATGCCTCTAGGTCCTTCATCCCCAGCTCTGATTTGCTGAGGCTTTCCTTGCAGGCAGCTGCTCCTCGTCTGGAGTCTCAGCAAGTCACTTAGGGCAGCTGAGGGTTTGGATTCAGACCTGCCGCAGGATCTGTGATGTGCTGGGCCTGGCAGGACTCAGTAGTACAGCTGGTGCCCAGAATGATGGTAGTTGCTGAAGCTTTTTCAGATGTCATCATCTCTTTTGGATGGATGCCCCATCCCTGGAAGTGTTCAAGGCCAGGCTGGATGAGGCTTTGAGCAACCTGGTCTAGTGGAAGGTGTCCCTGCCCATGGCAGGGGGATTAGAACTGGATGATCTTTAAGGTCCCTTCCAACTCATTCTGTGATTCTATACTTCTGATTTTGTTGTTGCAAGAAGACCTGCCTGTGAGAAGACAGCAAACTCCACAAGTTTCAGTTTCCTCTGCTGCCATTTTCTTCAGTCAACAAACTGATTTAAACCATACATAGATCTGAGCTAAACAAAAGCCTCAGCAGTCTGATTCTCATAAATGTTAAGCTTAAAAGGGCCTTGTAGACTTAATAAACTATTTTTTGCATTCACTGTAATGCTTCTGATATTATATGGAGTGAAGCAGCATTCATATAAATAACAGTCAAGACCTAAAACTCAGTCTTTCAAAATTTCTGCAGAAAGAAAAAGTACTTAACAATGATCCCATTCCACAAGATAATCCCACAGCTATGCAATTACCTTACCGCTTACTATAGAAAATGCTACCATAGTTGTAGCAGTAATTAGTAAGTCAAAGAAAAAGTAAAGTATATTAGCATGAAGAGTCATTAGTATATGTGTCTAGCACGAAGGTTGGCTTGAGTTTGGCTTCATCTTTAGTCAGTTTAAAGATTATAGGATTTTTGCCTACATTCATTTTTAAGTAAGAAGCAGTAAACAGTGGTGAAAGCTGTAAAGTTACCCAATCTTTTTGAATAAAGGTACTGCACATGCTGGGAGAAACAAATCCTTAGTTAGAACCCTATGTTGTGCTTCCAACTTTTGAGGACATGTCCTCTGCAGTGAAGACACAGAGATTTTTTTTTTGCCAGGGAGCAGCAGCAAAACCTTGATCAGGCATTATCGACAGTAAGTCAACGGTACGGTTTGACTGGTAGGATTCTCACAAAAATATTGACTGTCAGTCAAGAAATATGTGCTAGAAACTGTGCTAGCAAAAACCCCTTTTCACCACCACAGGCTTGATTCATGTTCCTTCAAGGACATGGTATGAGATGGGATATACAAGGAGGGGAATACAAGAGGAGTGCAAATTTCATTCCCAAAACAGTATAAGAAGAATTTCAGGGAGAATTTACAAGAGCTGCCAATGCTGTTCTGCCTCCACAGCCTCTGCAGACCTTGCAGAGGGGTAGGTAACCCCCTTTCTGGCTCCCCTCCCCCTCCTCCCAAGACTGGTGCCCACTCTGACCTGTTCTCTGGAGCAGCCCATTTCACCCACAGACCTTGAGCAGGAGCTGAGGAGCATTAGCCTTGGCAGGCTGACAATGACGGCTGCAAGTTCCCCGTAATGTGATCAAATCCCAGAACACAGGATGAAGAGACCAGAGAATCAGACTGGAGATCCAAATTCCAGTCATGCTCCCAGCCCAAATTAACCATAGCGGCCAGTGCACAGATGTAATAATTGAGGAATAGGCTGCATAAATATAAAGGTGTGTGATTTTTATATTTGCCATTTTAAAAGCCAGTGATAGTCACACAGCGAGGAAAATGCTGCATTTTATGAGTCATCAGCCCCCTTTATGAGAAACATTTTGGACTGTATATCACTGTATTGCAAGGGAAAGTATTTCAATAAGATTAATTAGCTGGTGTTTGTAAAGCATTTTGAATCTGGGAAGCACCGTATAAATGTGAGCTATTATTATTGTTATTTATTATAAGGGAGATGCAAATCCTCTCTAAATGTTGACTAAAGCCTTGCAATTTTTATGGTCACAACTTTGTCAAAAAGATTTTTATCTTCCTAGCAGCAATGTGCTCTCAAAGATGTTGAGCCTTAAATCAACAGCTGTTATACCTCAAGCAAGTTATGAATTTTCCTTGATTTACAGCAGTTGGGGCTTTTTTATTTTTCTTTTTAGGGATGATGGGGGGAGAAGTGTGTGCTTTTTCAAACATGTAACATAAGGCCAAGAGTTCCTCAGGGGCAAACCACATCCACCCCCGGTGAGGCTGTTAAATCCACGTTCAGGCACTCAGCGAATGACCTGGTTTTCATCACACAGAGGAGGTAGCAATTCCCACTGAACATGCCAGGAGCTGTTCTGGGAGCACGCGCCCTTGACAACATCACTTATTTGCTTGTCAATGTCTGGCTGCAGGATCCTCCTAGATGCTGGCTAGGCTGGGTTTTGTTTGGTTTTGTCTGCAGCTGCTTGTTTGCTTTAAATCCTGGTCCGTCATACAGTTAGAGCTGTACAAATACCAATACCAAGGGAGCCTGAGTTATTCAACAGAGTCCCTGAAGGGGAAAGGGATGTCCCTCCCAGCTTCCCCAGGGCACTGCTAAATATCCCACATGGTAAGAATTCCTAAGGGGATCCCTAAGGGGAGTTGTCAGCAGCATTTTTATACCCTTTCAACCTGATACAGACAGCAACACGTGTACAAGCCAAGAACAGACAGATTACCTTGGGCTTGAATGCAGACAGGGTTAGGACCCTCCTTCTTTCAGATTCCCCTTCAGGGTGTCAGCATGAGCAGTACCTTGACTGGAAACTGAGGCCACTTGTGTGAACAAAAGCTATTCTCTCCAACAGTGCTATTGAAAAAGCATCTGGCAAAGCAGAGGATGAAATTTGTGGTATTCCTCCATTAAGATCATTTGGAGGGGAGTTCTGGGAAGCCCTGACTCTCCTGTAGCTGATGAAAGTGTTGCACATTTTCCATATGCAAGCATACAGCCTATGCTTGCAATTGTGCACTTTGATCAGGGAAGTTTGAAAACACTGGCTTTTTGTGCATCTGCAGTGTGGCATTATCGAGCAAAGAAGGTGTGTATCACACATTTTCTTTTCTATCCTGGCTGATTTTCTGTACGACAAACATTTCTGGCCAGCCATTCACTTCAAGGACATCAGCTGAGCACTCGTCTAGATTATTGCTGCACAGGTTTGCTCACTGGTAGGGCCACACCTGTTCTGAATGCCAGCCAATTCCACCATCTTATCAGTGAAATATGTATTTTCTCCCTTTAGGACAGTTCTCCCTTCCTCTGCCTGTCTTCACAGCACATGCGTCCACTGGGAGGTCGAGCTCCCATTAACAGAATCCTCTGCAGACCCATGGTCAACTCAATCCTAACCCAAAGCTTCGTGAACCATAAATCACCCCCAGCCCACAACTGGGTGCAACTTACTGTTACCTATTCACATGTTGGCAAGTTATTGCAACAACTGTTTTGGGCCATACTCTGCCGATTTCTTCATGTGGATGACTCCAACCCAGCAGACAGTGAAGTTACAGGGTAAGGTAGAATAGGAAAACTTGCTACTGTTAAATAAAACTCTGTGACTATGTAGAGCAACCATCTATCCCCCATGGGAAAACAGAAGATGGCGATAAGAGATATAGGTGTCTCATGTGGATCCTTCTTGCTTCTCCCACCCCACAGTACCAGCTCCTCACCCACAGAAAGCTCCTCTACAGGTTCTTTAATTTGGCCGATAAATAGGTATGTTGGCTTTGTGTGGCAGGGGTTTGGTAGTGGGGGAGGGGCAACAGGGATGGCTGGTATGAGAAGCTGCTAGAAGCTTCCTAGACTCCAACACATGTGCCCCCCGCCCAAAAAAAAGCCAGTCAGTGCCTCTGTGACTGACATATTTAAGAAGTGAAAACAGAAAGGATCAGCAACAGAAGCGGAAACAGCAGAGGACTGGAAGGAGAGAGGGGTGGGATGTGAGAGAGACAACCAGGCAGACCCCCAGGTTGGTGCAAGAAGGTGAGGAGGAACTGGCTGGAGTAAAGTTTCCCCTTCAGCCCGTGGTGAGAGGGCAGGCTGTGCCCCTGCAGCCATGGAGGGTCACGGGGGAGCACAGACCCCCCTGCAGCCTGGGGAGGACCCCATGCCAGAGCAGGGGAATGCACCTGAATAAGCCTGTGATTCTGTGGCAAGACCATGCCGGATCAGGCTGTTCCTGAAGGATGGCACCCCACAGAAGGGACCCACACTGGAGCAGTTAGTAAAGAACTGCAGCCTGTGGGAAGGACTCATGTTGGAGAAGTTGGTGGAGGACTGTCTCCTGTGGGAGGGACCCCACACTGGATGAGCGGCAGAATGTGAGGATCCCTCCCCCTGAGCAGGAAGGAGCGGCAGAGACAGTGCTTGATGGACTGACCACAATTCCCATTCTCCATCCCCTTGTGCTGCTGGAGGGGAGGAGGTAGAGAAATGGAGCAAAGCTGAGCCCAGAATAGAGGGGTATGGGAAGGTTTTTTATATTTAGTTTTTATTTTTCATTACTCCAATTTGATTGGTAATAAATTAATTTTTCCCCAAACTGAGTCTGTTTTGCCCATGACCATAATTAGTGAATGATCCCTCCTGGTCCTTGTCTCAACCCACAAGCCATTCCTTCTATTTTCTCCTCCACATCCCACCAAGGAGAGTAGCAAGCGAGTCGCTGCATTGTTCTTAGTTGCCATTTGGGCCTAAACCACGACAATAGGACTGCAAAGCCTATATACAATGAATGTGGACTTCTAAATTGTGTTTTCTTATTTATTTTTGCATGTGTACTGTAGCACCGGTATTTTAGAACTTCCCCCCCCCCAAAATAGGTATCTTTTAATTAATCCTGCAGTAAACAACTATATTTGTACTCCAGGGCTGTCAACTATTTCCTTTAAAAAATCAACCTAAGATAAATAGTTATATTAAAAATTTTGCTTTTTTTTCTTAGCTCCAGTTTGTGTCTACAGCCATACTGAAAGACATGAATATTTCTCTCTGATACAGATTTGGCTGAGAGGGTAATATTTTGCTCTAAGTGTTTCCCACTAAACATTGTGACAAAGTTATATTGATGTTGCATAGCAATTTGATGTTTAAACCAAAACGCTTGTACATGCATATCTTTATGATTCACTAGATCGTGCCATGAAAGTCCCTGTATCTCAGTTAGTATTCTGTTGAACCCGCAGCTACCTTGAACTTGTAGATGTTGCTATCCTTGCATGAGAATCACCCATTAAACTGGGATGATTGGAGAGCTATTTCTGGGCTTTACAGAGATTAGCCAGACTTTACTTCCTGCTATTAAAAATGCTTCTGTGACATGCTGTGCATTGGCGACTGAATAACAGATTGACAGGCACATGAAATTCCCATGTCCCCTCAGATGTTCGATTTTTTACATGTAGATGAGGCCCCAAAATGATGCTGGGTACCACTGTCTTGGAGCAGTTACTGTGGGTCCCAGCAAAGCGTGTTAACCAAGCCATCTGTGTGTCAGCTGTGGGACCTCCAAGGGAATGGATCAACTCCAACATTTTTTAAGAGACGGAGTGTGCAGTTCCCACCCTTCAAATGCGGCTGTGCAGAGCAGTGAAAGAGGCAGGGAAGAACTGAGCTACTGCTCCACTTTCTTTCAATTCCCCTTAACCTTGTCAAGCTTATGGCAGTTTAAAGAATGGGAAGGAGTTTGGTAGAATCAAAACCTCACCTCTGAAGCTAAACTCATCTTACACCATGAGATATTCTGTACTTAGCAACACAATCATGGAGTGACTGAAAGAAAAGCTTGCTGTGCTGGATGGGCATGCATTGCTAATTTATCTGCAAAGACAGCCTGCCTCACTGAATCCAGCCTTGTTAGAGGTGCACTGAACGAGTACTCGTACCATTGGTGCACATAGCTCCTCTTTGCTTGGTGCACACTTTGTACCTCTCATCATGGACATTCAGGTGGAAGAATACAAGCAAGAGGTACAATAACATCTTTTAAAACTGTCTTTAAATTATTCTAAAAGTACCTGTGCTGAACATAAACAGCATCTCCATATATGTCACGTGGTCAAAATTCTTATTGGTATCTGCTGTGCTGCAGAGAAGTCTTACACTGAGGGAACCAGCTCTTTTCACAAAAAAACTTGCATGACTGAGCTGAGGCTCTGGCCTAGATCAGGATGACTCTTGCATGTAATCCTCCCTAATTGATTGCTTCCCATTAAGCCTGAGCTTGAAATTCGATTTCTTGCATTCACAGACATGGGCATCAGCAGCCTGCTTAGTCCACACCTGCTTGAGTAGTCCCTCTCTTCCCAGTAACCCCCAACCTCCAGCATCAGCACAAATACCTGATTTGAGCACCCAGGAACAGAGGAGGGAAGGAAGACTGGGGAAGAGTTCTTGTGCTTCTCCTCTTTTTCCTGGACCTTAGCAGGGGTCAATAGCACATGGCATACAAGGAGTGGCTGACAGCTGGGTTTATGCAGTCTTAGGAAGAGACTGCTTAAGTAGAGATGAATCTCCTTGCTGTCTTCAGCTACCTTGTAAAAGTCTACAGACAAGGCAGAGACAGACACTTCCCAAAGACAGGCTGTTAGACAAGGGCACAGGTTGCAACACAGCAAATTCCAATTAGAAACTAGAAAAAAAAAATTACCCTGGGGGCAGTCAAGACCAGATCAACCAGAGAGGGTATAGCATCTTCATTGACAGAGATACACAAATTTGACTGGACAAGATCCTGAGCAATCTGATTTCAATGAACCTGCTTTGAGCCAGGGCTTGGACTAGACGACCTCCACAAGTCCCTTCCTCACACTGCCATTCTTCAATTCCAGAATTAGCATGATTTAGCTGCAGGAAGCAGAAGTTTCTTAATGACTTTCTCTGATGTCAGTTCAGAAGTGAACCTAACCACCCTATTGCACTCTGGCCTCCAAGGGCACTGAGGTAAGGGGTGATGTCATATATGCTGGGGAGATTTAATGATTTATACATGTTTCAAGCCTCAGAGCTGAGTTCTCGCCCAGGTTTAATGTCTGATGAGGATGCGCCTCAGCAAGCACCCCGAGCTCATGCTGATAAAGGTTTGCATGCATTTGTTCTATAGCTATCTATCTATCAAAAGACTTATGTGGTAATTTAATGCTTTATGGCAAGTGGCTGATAGTAAATGAAGCAATGAAAACCTGCCGAATATTCTGCTAGGCAATAACAGGGAAGAGTTACCAGGGTCTTGTGTGTCATTATCTCCCCCACTGATCCTTTGGGGCTTCTTTCTACCATTTCTGTCTCCATAGCACAAACATTGTCCTCTTCCTACTATTCACTCCGTTAGATACCACTGCACTGTCACCGCACTTGACTATAACAAAATTAGAAAAGCAACCTTGTTCACACGAATGTCACAGTGCGAGTACAGCCTCCTTCTGCTAAGAAAACTGACCTGACTTTCTATTCTTGTGATCTGAAAGTCAGCAAAGCACGCAGAGACAAGTCATTGGTTCCTCTCAGTGACATATTGCTGGAACAAAAGTCCAAGCATTTGTTCATCATAGGAAACTCCTCTGTCCACAGTGAAATAAATAGCAATTTACTCAATAGATGACATGGATTAATGGTAAACCTCAAAACAAATGTAAGTGGTCCTAGTAGGGAAACAAAAATCTAGAAATCATATTGCCTTTGGCTACTTGAAACCAATCAACATTAATTGTAAAACATATGCAAATATCACTTAAGTAAATTTATCCTTCTCCACTAAAATCTGTCAATCACAAGAACAATAAGTATCACTGGATGACCAAATTTTGAATGATGAGCACATTTTGTACTAATTGTAGTATTTTATTATGTCATCAAGTGAAGGAAAACTGTCAGTGTTCTCAATGACTATGTACACAATAAATGCCTGAGAGATTGTTGCCATGAGTATTATCTGTCAAACAACTATCAGTGCCTCAATTATTGTTTTCTTTCAACAAATACAGAATCAACCCACAAAGAGTGACGATGGAAGAGTGCTGGCACCCTTATAACTCTGTAACTCTGCCAGGGCATGATTTAGCCAAATAACCAGATGGTGTGAATCAACACAGCTCCATTGACTTCCTCAGAATTAACCCACTTTAGACCATCTGAAGGCCTGGCCATTGGAAATCACCAGTATGTCTTCCAGTCACACACCAGTGCAGGGGTGTCTGCTGCAGTCTTAGCATTCCAGCCTCTCCCAGGCTTAGCATAGGTCTTCCTCCATCTGATGCTTCCCAGGCAGTGCCAGCACTGAGAGGGAATACCAGCATCCATGTGGATCAAAAATGTGTAGTTTGTAGCCTAACTGCTTGAAAATAAAAGCTTAGTATCAGAAAACTCAAAAAGAAAAAAAAAGTATGAAATGATCCTGCTATTTCAATTTTTTTAATTAGCAATATTGTCTCCTAATTTCTAAACCACATCTGATTATTTGGACATGGCAGTCCTGCTACTATGCTTTGATAGGTTAAGATTCAAGGACAAAAATTTAATGCAGTTTTCCCAATTTCTCCAAGAAGCCAGCACACACTTCAAACCATTTCATTCTTAAGGATGTTTTTCCTGGTACTCTGTCTCAGATTACTTCTTCAGGATTTCTCTTGTCTAAGCACCTGGGAGTGGCATTTCAGATTTCAGGTACTTGATATTACCTATTGTTTGGGGTTCTGGTTCAGAAGTTGATTGCTGTCCATTTATTGGAACAAATGGACCAAGAAGGAATTGCATTTAAGAAAAAAAAGACAGTGTCCCAAGTTCTGCAGATCTGCAGAAATACATCATCTATACAGACATATAACTTTAACCTCACTTCTGAGGACTGCAGTAGCTGGTAGCACTGCTGTGGCTTTAAACTGTATCCATTTTAAGAATCTTTTTGGCTTTCTTTTATGTGCAATATCTCCTATCACAAAGTCTTCAATTTTGATCAAGTTGTGTTTATGAAAATAGAGATGGCTCCTAAAATCAGGATCCCCTTTTTGCAGTAAATGCCTCTGTCGTTTGTGTACATAGACTACTGTAGAAGAAGCCAGCCTTAGCAGGGTGACTTACACTGAAATATGTAGGAGTACATGTAAAGCACTGAGAGGGCTTTATGAACCCCTGGTGAATCTGTTGCCCACACACTGGATAAATTTGCAAAATGGCTTTGAAATAGTCTGTCTGAGTAATTATCTGTCTGTTAAAGAACCATTGTTGTCTATTTCAGTGGCTTTCTGCCATGTTATAATTAATGAATTTTTGAGCTGATTAATTTTTTCTGCATTCATTAAAATGATACAGTCAAGTCATTTGGGCCAAATACTTAATAAAGTTTTTTGATAGGGAATATAGTCTTTCATTTTCTTGCTACTGCATAATTGCTGAGAAAAATCAAATAAGAACTTGTTTACATGAAAAAATAGAATAGCTATTCCACTTTAAATTCATGTCTTTCCTTAATCCTAAATAACTCACAAAAAGGCCTGCTTTATGCAGTGGGTAGAACAATGAAGTTGTGTCTAGTTTGTACTAAGGGCCTAAAGTAAGTGCTCCACCCATGTGCAGGCCCATCCCATCAACATTTTGTAGTCCTATTCTAACATGCTGTGGATATGTATATATGTGTGAGGGCATACACAGCACCTCCTATTGTCTCAGATGCTTAATGTTCACCTTACATAGCAGACCGCTGCTAGATATGGAGCTCCATGTTGTGACAACTAATGAATTTTTTTCCTGGTCAAGTGGTTGTGGGCTCTGCTTCTATGCCAGAAGGTTTTACACTACACTTAACACTATATAGCTTGATGAAAGACTGTCTCAGTACTTCAAGGATTCATTGGAATACCTTTGCACATTCTTCCTCTCTTTAATGTATTTAAATTTCTGTCCTGAATGATTCAAGAGCAACCTCTCAATTCAATTGTTTCTTACTGCATTTCCAACCCTGCCTGAGGTCAAGTTCCAATAATGGGCCAACAGAAGCCTTATGAAATTCAACAAGGACAAATGCAATGCTGTGCCTCCTGGGAAGAAGAAACGCTTGCAACAAGGCATGCTGGGGAGCAGCTCTGCTCAAGCAGTCCTGGGAGTGCTGGTGGGCAGAGAGTCGAGTGCGGGCCAGCAGTGAGCCTCATAGCAATGAAGGCCAGCAGTGCCCTGGGCTGTGTCAGCAGAAGCACAGACAACAGATCAAGCAAAGTGATTATAGAATCATAGAATCATAAAATTGTTTAGGGTGGAAAAGACCTTTAGGATCATCAAGTCCAACCATCAACCCAACCCTGCCAAGTCCACCACTGCCAAGCCCACCACTGCATGTCCCTAAGCACCATATCTACACATCCTTTAAATACCTCCAGGGATGGTGACTCAATGACTTCCTTGGGCAGCCTGTTCCAATGCTTGACAACCCTTTCAGGGATTAATTTTTTCCTAATACCCAGCCTAAACCTCCCCTGGCACAACTTGAGGCTGTTTCCTCTTGTCCTGTCACTTGCCACTTGAGAGAAGAGACCAACCCCCACCTTTCCGCATCCTCCTTTCAGGTAGAGAGTGATATGGTCTCCCTTGAGCCTCCTTTTCTCTCAGCTAAACAACCCCAGCTCCCTCAGCTGCTCCTCAGAGGACGTATGCTCTAGACCCTTCCCCAGCTGTGTTGCCCTTCTCTGGGCACACTCCAGCACCTCGGTGTCTGTCTTGTAGTGAGGGGCCCAAAACTGAACACAGGATTCGAGGTGCGGCCTCACCAGTGCCCAGTACAGGGGGACACTGCCTGCTCTGGTCCTGCTGGACACACTGTTCCTGATGCAGACCAGGATGCCATTGGCCTTCTTGTCCCACTGGACACACTGCTGGCTCATATTCAGCTGGCTGTCCTTTTCTGCTGGGCAGCTTTCCAGCCACTCGTTCCAAGGTCTGTAGCATTGCAGGGTGTTGTGACCCGAGCACAGGATTTGGCACTTGGCCTTGTTGAACCTCATACAATTGTATCCGGCCCATTGATCCAGCCTGTCCAGATCCCTCTGCAGAGCCTTCCAGCCCTCAGGCAGATCAACACTCCCACCTAACTTCATGTCATCTGCAAACTTACCAGGGTGCACTTGATCCCTCCTCCAGATCATTGATAAAGATATTAAACAGAACTGGCCCTGGGGAACACCACCTGTGACCAGCTGCCAACCAGATTTAACTGGATTATTCCCTTCATTTGGCAGCAGTTAGACTACATCTAGAGCACTGTATCCAGTTTGGGGGTCCCCAGTACAGGAAAGGCAGTGATAAACTGTATTGAGTCCAGGGAAGGACCACCACGATGGTCAGAGATGGAGCATGTGACCTGTGAGGACAGGCAAAGGGACGAGGGCTTGTTCCCTTAGAGTGGGATGGCTTTGAAAAGATCACAAAGAAGACCCCAGTACCTACAAGGAACTTAACAAGGAGAGGGACTCAGGCTCTTCCCAGCAGTGCATGTCTGGAGGCTGAGAGGCAACAGACATAAGGTGCAACCACGGAGGTTCAGAAACAGATGAAATGTTTCTCCATGAGGACAACCAAGCAGTGGAGCCAGGTTGCCAAAAGAGGCTGTGCAGTCTCTATCCCTGGAGGTTTCGAAGCCCACACTGGGCAGAGTCTGTGGCAATCTGGTCTGACCCTGCTCTGAGCATAGGGTTGGGCTAGAGGCCTCCTGAGGCCCCTTCCAGCCCGAATTACCCTATAATCCCCTATGCATCAGAGAGTAAGTAAGCTATGCAGTATATTCCCTTTGTGATGTGGTCAATATGAAATGTCAGTGATGTCCTTCTACCCCTCAAGACATCTATTGTTGTTTCAAATCTTGCAGGCATGTCATAAAGCTTACCTAGGCAAATCTTGGAAATAAGCTTAAAAATTCTTCCTTTTTTGATTCTGAAAGTCATGAAACATGAGCCAAAGATGAAATAATGTTTCTCTAAAAGCAGAATAATTCACAGCAGCATTCAATCAGATAGTTTAGGAGGAATATAAAGCCCTAGTATTAGGTTATGCTAAATATAAAGAGCCAAACCAAGTCTGGGTGTAATTCTTCAGGGTTTTGATTAAATTACTTGAGATCTGAATGGAATACAAAAATACTTTTGAATTTTTCTACCACATGCCTAATACACTGCTGGCCTGAAAAGGGATTAGAAATTGAAGTACACATGGAGAATTGTGCCAGAGCAAGAGTTTGGCTGTAGAGGAAGTTCACAGCATTTCACAGATGCTTTCACTTAGTGATCTGCCTGTGACTAAATGTCCCCTCTAAACATGCAGAACACAGAGGACATTGAATTAATTATAAATGTTTTAGCTGGCTGCCTTAGATATTTAGAACATAAATTTCAGGTGCAGTACTTAGCACAATGAAGTCAGTGGTTGTTTATGAGATTTCTGAAGAATTATCATCATACAAAAATTTAATTATTAGTTACTGGTATTATTAACATTCTGCAATATTACTACTAAATCTTATCAGCTGATCTTTAGCTCTTACTAGAATCTAGCAAGAACTCTGAATCTCAACACCACCAGCTATTGAGAAGGTATGCAATCAGAGTTATGTAATTGTAGTATAAAATCATCTTGTTACTCTCCCAGCAAAATAATCATTCAGTATAAGCTATTGGAAACAGAGATCCTTTACTGTTAGGTACTATTAGCAGTCTGATGACTTAGCAAAAATATTAAAACAAATATAAAAGTGCCTTAGCCTGAAGTGTGAAAAATCAGTATGTACAAAAAACCCAATCTTCTCCAAGTTCTGGACATGTCAAAAATAGTTAACTGCTCAGCAGTCCCAGCCCTAACTGCTAATGGGATAAATCTAAAACCTCTTTGTCAATTAATTAACTTATCTCTGCTTCTCAAATTAAGAAATCAAATAAAGATAAACATGTAATTTTCTTTCCTTCCATGCTTCAATTCCCAGAAGTGCTGCAAGTATGTTTTCTACGAAGACCCTCAAATGATGCAAAAGGTACAGTAAATAAACAAAGCCAAAAAGAAACCTTTGAAATACTGTTCTCTATTTGTTTAAAAAAAGAGAAAGGAAGTTTTGAAGTGCAGAGATGTATAAGAGTAGGTGAATAAGGCTCTCTTCGTGATAACTATGACTGCAAAGTTCTCACTGAAGTTACTTCTGCGCAGGGAAGGAGCCAAGTACAGTGGGCAACCTCCAACACCTGCTTAATAAAATGTCAAATAGTGTTTCTCCTGCCATTCACTTCTAATATAAAAAGCCACTTTTTATCCTCCTCCTCCAAATCCTTATCATCTTAGGACCTCCTCACTTGAGTTGACAAAGAAATAGTGAAACTGGGCCACTCTCACCCAAAAATGAGGAGAATAACTGTTGCTGTCAGTGGGTGTTCTACTGTTCTCCCCACTCAGGTATGTCTCAGTGCCACTGGGAAGGCCTACCAGGGTTGTAGCCCTGTGCTCTGGACCTTCAGCACAGAGACAAAGCCAGTAGTTTGACGCCTGCTCCCAGGACTGTTTAACGCAAATCTCTCCCATTAACTCCAAATTTCAAGGAAAGAGAAAGCTGTCAGTCCCATCCTTTGATCAAAAGGGCGTCAAGGACTATTCAAGAGAGACAAATTTTGGCTGAGAATGGTGGCGCATTTCTGTCACCTTGAGGTCAGCACTGGAGATCCAGACTGGTATCGAAAATGCATTTTGAACAGATTCCTCTTGAGTAACTCTGAACTCATTCCTGTGAGTAACTGCCTGGTTTTCCACTTTAGGGGCTGGGCTCTTCAGTTACCACCCAAGGGCACAGTGCATGGGAATCTTAACTTCAGGAGCTGGGAACCGGATACCCCAAAAGTTGCAGTGTGGCACCTGACTCTTTACCAGTCATGTCCACTACTGGCAAGTAATTTATATCCTCCCAGTTAATTCCATACCTAAAACTCAAGGATCCTAATTGACACAGGGGAGTTCAAAGGTTGTGATTTTTTTTTTATTTTTTATTTTTTCCCCCTGAGAAGCCAGAAAGAAAGATTATGGAAAGGAAAAGGTCTTTCTGGAAAAAGTGTTTGCTCATGAATGACTAGTCAAAAAGAATAGATTTAAATGTGAAAATCCATCTGAAGAAAATAAATTCTTAATCTAACTAATTTTGACAAGATGTTGATAGGTGTAGGTTTTTTTCTCTTCAGGGAGCCCATCTGTCATTTCTTCTGCTCACCAGAAGCCTCCATCAACCAGTGACTGTTGTTGAGATATCTCCCTATCTCAGGGAGATCCTCTGTTGCCATTTAAGTCATCGTGTTGCCTAACATGCAGAGGACAAATCTGAAGCTGAAACTCCTCTTTTTTTCAGTGTAAGATAAAGATACAACTAATTCACATCGGTAGTCACTAGATAGAACAGAAATTATTTCTTATTCCTTTAGGAATTCTCTAAGCCTAAGCCTATCAGCCCAGCAAGGTATTAGGACATCCTAGCTTAAAGCATATGAGCTACCCTAGGATTTCATGTGATTTAGGTAACTTGAATTCACTTACTGAATCAGGTTGGCATAAAACACTAATCCTTTTCTTGCCTCCCTCCGACATGTGTGGATGGTAGGTACTCTGCTTCATAACTGAGCACAGAATTGCCACAGTAGTTGTGGTTTTCAAAGAAATGGCATTAAAATTGATGCATAGGAATAGTTTTACCTGATGCTGCATTTAAAAAGGGGGCATACATTTATACGATCAATACCTAGTGTGAAACTGTACATACATTACATGTTTGTAGAAGAGACCACATTGTCTGGCTATTCAGGTATGTCACATCAAAAGACCTGCTACCCGGTGTGAACTGACTCCCTCAACTCATACTTGGAGATCCATCCTTCAGTTTATGGCTGAAGCAACTCCTAAGGCCCCACTGATTTGGTATATCCCTTAGACCACAGGCTTGCTACCATTTTTCTTTGCTTTCTTTTTTTTTTTTTTTTTTGAGGGGAGGGTGGGGTGGTAGGGTTTGGGTAGCAATTACACACCAAGACCTCACTCTACTGATACCCATAGAAAGAAACTGTGATCATAGGCTGCTTATACCCACTTGCTAGCCCCTGGGTACTACTGTGTTGTTAGAAATGGACATGCAAACAGCCATTCTCCATGTGTGATGTTTTCATACTATATTTATCACAGTTGTCAGCATAATAGCTGGAACAATACTAAGAAAAATGAGGAAGAATCACAGTACACCTGTTCAATTTCTCTGCATTAAAGAACAATATAAGAACAGTATCCCTAAAAAGGCAAACTGCGATTGACAGGTACCTCACTGTGCGTTGGAGTCAGCAACCACCAGTCCCTATGAATGGCCTACTCTACTGTGACAACTGAATTTGGCCCAAGACCTGATCCTGTCCCCTCTCTTGGGATACTGAATTGTTTTGCCAGCTCTGTATCATGGTTTAACCCCAGCCAGCAACGAAGTACCACACAGCCACTTGCTCACCTCCCCCCTGCTCCAGTGGAGGAAAAGAATCAGAGGAAAAGACAAGGAAACTCATTGGCTGGAGGATCCCCAGGAACAGCTTATCTGACCTGCTCCAGTTAAAAGATTTCTGCCAGAGACGCGTATCCTGGTGTATTTTTTATTCTTTTATCAGTTGCTTCCAAGCCACTGCTTACCACATACTTAGTGTATGTTCATCTGCTTGATCCTGCACTCAAAAGCACATTCTTACCTTAAAATCCTTGACCAGGCCTATGGGACTCATTCAAATGGTCCGTTCCTTAGGTGAATGAGATCATCTTATTCATAGAATGGCATGACCAAGCACTACAGAAATAGATGTCAAAGTCACCTTTTCCAGCCTTCCTTCTGCACCCACTTCTCCACAAAAAGGAGGGCACATATTTGCACCATGTGTGGGTCAGCACCTCTTTTCTGTTCATCAATGATTGTAACACGTAAGCAGAATTCCACACAGACCACATGCTTTGCACCATTCCCTTGACAAGTGCAAACCACTTAATAGGAGAGTTTAAAGGATCAAGTAACTGAAGCAAATTTATTAAAGCAAAGGGACAGAAATTCCAATTAATGATGGTCGGCATCACACGAATTGCTCCTTTTCTGAAATACACACTAAAAAGTGTCTTCAAAGAAATTATTTGACAGTTTCATTTTTACATTTCTATAATTATAGCCCCCAGACTTATCTCTCAGCCTTCATTTCCATTCACAAAAAAAAAAAAAGGTTGTAGAGCTTTTATTTTCTGCAGAAGAATAGCATTTATATCTCAGAGTTTATTTTGACAGAATAAGAATCATCGCAAGCCTAGTAAACAGTACAAAAGAACCTCAGGTTTTGTCTATAGAAGGGGAGGAGGTTCCCTTGCTAAAAAGTGTCAGTTATATACCACATGAATATACTGATTCTGGACACACCATGTCATGTACATCTTCTTTGTCAGATACATGTAAATGCCTGCTTCTTCATGCACACGAAAATCTTAAAATATTCACTTTTAGCAAAAGAAAATAATCTGGTTTCCCAAGCAGGTGGGCTGTGGTAGCATAAAGTAAACTGCAAAGCAGAAAATGCTTCAGTATTAAGTCTTTTGTTATTCCATGCATGTGCACAGTTTACAATACGTACTAAGTGCATAAATATTTATTATAGTTTTATAATTGTGCTTTTACTGTGTGGCTCACTGACATGGGCTTTAGAAGCTTCCTCCGTTTCTCAGTTTTGCTTTTAATAAAATGTACACTGAAGTGCAATCCTCAGATTGAATAGTGCCGAATGAACTGAGATGTACAGACACTTCTGTCTGGCTCTCCATGCACTACATAAAATTGCCAAAGTGTATTTACAAGACAGAAAGAGAGCATCTCAAAGGAGCTACTCTTTCACATCTTCGAACAACACTGCAGATTTGTTTCAAGTTGAAACCTTCCTTGCTTGATACTTCTTCAAGAACTGTAAATATAAGCAAACAAGTTTAGTAATGACAAATGTTGCCTTCCAAATTCCAATCATATCTGTTCTTAGTTACAGCAATTTCTACCAAAAAAAATACCCCACATACCATCGAAGCTATTTAGACACTTAAGACTTAGAAATACAGACCTGGAATAAAGCCAGTCACTTGAATTGTGAAGATGTCCATTCCAAGTATATCTTTTATGGTGATCATTGCTGACTTGTCATTGAGATCTATTGGCCTTCTCCAGTTTCTTTACTGCTGAAAAATAATTTTATTTTCCAGTATTTATCCTGATCCTTTTATAAGCTTTCTGGTTTTGTTCACAGTATTATTTAACTCGTTCTCCTAAATATATCTGGAGGAACCTTAGCCTCAGAATCACAATGCCAATTTTATCTCCTTCATCATCCTTTCATCTGGAGTATATGCTTTCAGACCCAGTGAGTCAAATTCCCAAGTTTCTTGTGACACACTGAGCCATAAGTTCTTAATGAATCTCTTCGCCAGCAACGGAAGAAAAGGACTTTAATGCAATCCACTCTGATATGTATTCAGAGAATAGTGACAGTGTGCGCTCACTCAGCTCAGAACTGGTGTGAAAAGGCAACCTGAAGCACATTAAGCAGTTTTCAATCTTTCTATCGGAGTCCCACCGTTCATGATTAATGACCAGTTGCAAAAAGGCCTCTGCTTTGCACCTGCAAAATGACAGAGAGCAGGGAGGTGTCCAGGCGTCTGGCTGCCGCTGCAGTAGCAGGAGTGCCTGCCTTCACGTGCAAGTTATAAATCACTAAACAGTTCAGTCCCGAAAATACTCAGTGAACAAGGAAAAACAAGAGGAAATGCAAGCAGGCACTGTGGCAGAGGATTGATGTAGACTGGGACTCCTGGAATGTGGAGTCCATGTGGATGTTTAAAAATGAGAGGCTTACATTTGCTGAAAGGCAAACCTATGCCTGGAAATTGCTGCTTGCCAAATACACAGGCTGTATCTTCAGCCTCTGCCTTGATTTTCTTTTAAATTAATGGAATACATTACACAAAAAAAGAAAAAGAAGTAAAGTCTTAGGGGAAGAATACATATGCCACATTCAGAATGATCTTAAAATTTAAAGATAGATGAAAACCAAATAGCAAAGCCCAGCAACAAAAAAAAACTCATTTTGAAAAATTTATCGAGCATGGTATCTTTTCCCATGCAAATAAATCTACTCCTCCTGAGCGGAGTCCTGTGTCAGTGAAGGAGCCATCTTCTTTGACAAGCCAGCTATATTCTTGACAACAGTGTATCAATGGACATAACTTCCTCACCCTTCTTTAAACATTTTTATACCCAGATTCATATTTCCATGCTGTATAGACAGCAGAAATTAATGATTCCCCTGTAGAGAGGTGCTGTGATACTGTGGGAAGTAGAACATTCATTTGCTCTGCAACCCAAAATCACTGATTTCACTGGTGGGACCTGGGCATGAAGTAGCCACAGACCCAAAGCACGTGAATGTTACTTATTCATTAAACAAAATCCATCTCAGATGCTGTCCACAATCCAGAAAATTCTCCAAGTATTTCTGCAGGGCAAATGGAGACAATTCAGAAGTTTTAGGGTCTGTTGGGCCAGAAAGAAGGTGCAAGATGAGTGTAACAGTGGAAGCATGCAGTAAGAACACTGCTGAAGGAAATTCTTGTGTTTCCTGGGCTTCCACACTTTTTCTTTTACCCTATCTTTGCATAGTATGCAAACTGCTACCCCCTCTTCAGTGCACGTGCATGGAGAATAGCGAGTGGACCAAATAGGTCAAAGTCAGACATGATCAAAAAGGCAGGCACAGATTTTTCTCTTTCTTAAAAATTTGTAAACCCAGGCCATGACTGTGGCTCTCCAGGAGATTATTAAAACAGGTTACAGTCATTAATACAGCTTAAATAGACTACAAGCAAGTTTGGGGTTAACAAAAAACACAGAACTGAACCCAAAGACAGAAACTAGGAAGCAGGAGTTCAGGTGCCTCCAGATATGAAGAAAGGGAGCACAGCTCTAATGTTCCAAAGGGAGCACAGATACTGCACCATCTAGCTCTGAGTGGAAAGCAACACACAGAAGCTCTCTCTCCTTCTCTCTGGCTATAGCTGACAATGTTTATAAGTTTGCTATACTAATTTCTTGCTAGTCCACCTGGATTTTATCAACCTATATATTTTCTCTCAAAACTTATTTAAATTTATCTGTTTTACTAACATTATGATTTGCAGCAAGTGGCTTTGTTTTGATCTTGGGATTTCTTAAGTCTTAACTTCTCATGTTTCCTCAAATACAGATTTAGTTCTATGACTACATAAATATACAAGGAGTGCAGGATGGGGTCTGGTGATTGTAGTGTCACAAAACTACTTTTAAAGACAGCAAGTAATAATTTTTTCCCCTTCAGAACCAGTTATCCTTTCAGCTCTGCTCAACTCACCAAATAAAGCTTTTTTATTTAACATTAATGACGTACACGCAAACAGCACAAGCTGCCCATGATAAGTATGTTTTTCACTTACAAGTGATTATGAGGGCATTTTCACCCCTTCCTTCTTCCCTAGTGGTCTTTAGCCGTCTTGTTCAAGACCAGCACCAACTTTACTTTAGTAATACTTACTACACTGGGAAGTAAATGAGAGCCCCATTCAGTGGTAGAAAATTGATGTAAAATACCATCTGACACGTTTATAGTCGCATTTAAATATTAAATCAATTTAATACCAGAATATTTAAACTAGCATTAAAAAAAAAACCCCACTGGACACAGTCAATTCAGCCTATAAATCAGACATTCTGCTTTTCTATTTTCATTCTTCAATTACATTCTGCAAACTAATTTGCAACACTTGATGGGAATATAAGATGTAGACAGGTGGAACAATCAGATCTTCTCAAGAAAATTAATTTGTATAGCCACTATTACTCGCTCACATACACACACTCAGATTTGCACACACAGACAAGCAAACAGCCCTGAGTATTGCTAATTGTGATTACAGACAAATGTCATGAAACACATTTCACAACATTCAAGGGAACGATAGCTGTGCTCATTCTTTTATCTTGTTATTTTCTTTCACACTATGTAATCTTCAGATAGCCTTTTGCTTGGTTTTCTTATAGAATTCATAGAATAACAGAATGGTTTGG
>NW_010258387.1:0-21340 GCF_000690775.1 Eurypyga helias
ACGCGTGCCTCGGGCCGGGCCGCACGCAGTGCGGGGTGCAGCGGGGCTGGGCCGGCGGGAGCCCGAGCTTTAATTCGGATCACTGAGGGCATAAATAACAAAGTAGGTAACTTGGGAAGACGTACCGGTGAATAGGACTTGATAGTTATTATTACTATTATTATTTCTCTTTGTGTGACTGTTGGAGGCTCATCTTCTCCAGAGAAGAGAGAAAAGAGACGCACTAACGGTTTTCAGGTATGTAAGAAATTCTTACAAAGAATAGGGTGCATACACTGCCCTTTGCATTCATTGAATAGGACAAGAAGTAATGGGCTTAAATTGGCATAAGGGATATTTAGTTTAGACAATAGATAAAATGCTGTAACAAAGAGAGTAAAGCACTGGAAGTGATTGCACAGGGTGGCTCCGGAGACCTCCTAACGTCAGTTTTCAGGAACAAGTGAGACTGGTTTAGGATGAAAGCAGCCGAGGAAGCACTGCAGGACTTTCCCGGGTCCCTTCTAGTGCTCTTTTCTACCATTAGGTGAGATAAAGATTGTTCCCAAGTACCCGAAGAGCAGCTTTCCCAGTGGTACAGGCTGCATAAAGGTAGATAAAATTCTTGATACACACTTGGTAAGTGTAGCTCTTCAGATCCAAACATGCTAACTGAAAGCTAACTTGGGTATATTGATACTAATGGCGATTGCCCCTTCGGATTGCATCTCATTCACACCCTTAGATTTAACACTCAGAAGAGAGATCAGGGACAAAGGAGTGTCTCCTTCCTCATGTAAAGAAACTCTGTCTTTCCCTTCAGAGGCATTTCCTACTAATAGTTGAAAACATGTGTTTGCCTGGTCGGCTTGGTCTGCTTCTTCAAGCCCTTCAAGCCTGGAAACAGACTTTGTTGTATGTGTGTATAACAGGTTCCTCCCACACTGTGGGCCATAAGGATAAAACCCACACTTGAACTAAAAAAGAATCATATTCCATGAACAATGTATGCCAACATTCCAACATATCACATATGTGAACGTATTTCATATCATAGCAAACATGGAACTAGTAAGATAATTTTCTGAGACTACTGAGGCAAAAGTATCTTCATTTTACTAGATGAACATGATGTTTCTGGATTGGATACAAATTCAGGATTAACTGAGAGAATAGTAAAGCCCTTATTTTTGGCATTATGTAAAAGGAGGGGGATTGTACGTCCTCTTGAAACTTGGTAAAGCATTTCAAATTGGGATCTTCAGTAGCTGTTTCACACTGTTGGTAACTTTTGTTAAATAAAAGCCTAAATTTACTTTCAGTGGAGTCTTCTGGTTTTTAATTGTGACCTTCCATTGTTTGGGACTTCCTCACACAGAAACTTCCTGTGATACCTTTCTGTGTTGGCTGCTCATGCACAACCCCAGGAATGAACCTGCTGGTTGAGTACTTCTGTTTGGGACTGTCTTCCCTTTAAAAATGACTGAATAGGAATGAGACAAAATGATATAATATGAAGATGCAAGTAGCAAAAGGATACCTAATTTAAGGCATCGTGAATGCTGGTACTTCAAAATGCCTTCAAGACATTAACTAATCCACGGCAAGTACATGACACAGGTAGAGGCTCTGATTTACAAGTTGTAAGCCCAAGGCTACCTGGACTAAAGCAGTCACTCCAAGCCCTATGTTCTCTGGTTACAACTACGCAGAGCTACGCTGAGCACTAGAAATCACACCCGTATCTGTCCACCTTTCATCTCTGCTGTCATTTTGGGAGTATGTCGAACTCTCCATGGCAAAGTGGAAAAATCTCTGTTCCTCCTCATCGTTCCTTTCCGTACGAACATATGTATGCGAGGAAGCACAAGGTAAAACGGTCTCCTATTGAAGATGTCAAGTCTCATACTATGCTTCAGTTTTAGACATCGATTTTTCTGGTGTGTTTCTAATTTCACCTGTGTAAACTGATCGCTATTATATCTTACTAGACTAGGAATCAGCTCCAGGTTGACTGGAAAGCTGTAATAAATAATAATAAAAAAAAAAAAGAATGGCATTTACTTTTATTATGAATAATAAATCTTTCATTAAAATTCCTCCCAGCTCCCTCAGTTCCCTTTTTGGATGAATTAACCACGTCACCCATGTAGATTGCTGATATGTTGTCTCTGATGTCTGAAGCAGGAAGAAATGGAATCGAGCAGTCCCAGGGAAGCATTTGACTACAGTAAAGTGGCAGATTACAGCCATCAAGAGATTTTGCCATCAGATGCTATAACCAGCCATCTTGAAAATGGTTAATAAAAAGACTTGACAAGAAATCCACATTAGTATTTAGATTTTAGAGAAGCAAACACATTTGCATGTATGCCTACAGCCATTTTAGTCTTAATTCTGAAGTTCCCACATGCTGGTACAGCCTCCCTCACTAACATTCCTGCATCTTTTAGGAAATCCATCTCTCTCACCTTTCTTAACACGAGTCATTCTGATTATCACACAGATAAAACTATAGCAATTTAATAAACAGCATACCAGTTAGGATTTTTAAATACGTGAAAGTTACCCATATCCATCATGGAATCAGTTTGCAAGAAGATGTAACATATTTTATTAGACCAGATGGTGCAATTAAGAAAAAAGAGAAGCCTGGATACAATGTAAAAATTGAACTTTTCCCATTTGGAGTAATAAATGCATTAGTTCTACTTTTCAAATCACATTGATTTTTAAATGCATTTTATCTTCAAATTCTGGAGAATTAAGGTTGTCAAACCTGGCACTAAATTTCTGATATTAGCAAAAAGAAATGGGTCAGTTCATAGAATCAGATAATCATAGAATCTTTTAGGTTGGAAAAGACCTTTAATGTCATCAAGTCCAACTGTTAACCCAACACTGCTAATACCACCACTAAACCATGTCCCTCAGCACCAGTATGAAATATTTTTATTCATGGAAATCTTTGTTAATTTTCTATTTTTATTCAGATTTTAAAAGAAAAACAATTCAAATCCCCAGTAATTCAGTTCTTGTACAGCTCTTGCTATGTTAATTCAACAACAGCAGGCAATTTATAGACAAAACTCACAAAAATTGTAAGGAAGATGATTCTGCTCATGAGTCTTAAACAGTAAGTTCTCTTTCTGTCTACCTTGAGACAGAGTTAAAGCAAAGGGTTGTTGCTTTTTAATTAAAGCAGTGAAAATTAAAGCAAAGAATCAGTAAGAGAACTAAAGCCTGGCAAACAGATTTTCAAGCCTGCTTGTTGCACAAGGGCAAGGGATGGTGCAGAGGAGTAGACAGCAACAGTAGTAATGAAGTGATAAGCAGTGTTCTGAAATGCAAAAGCAGAATCACTTTCGTTGTCAGAGGACAGCAAAGTGATAAGGACAAACAAGACACTGAGTAGCAACAAACTTCTCAGAAAAAGTTTGAAAATTCTGTAAATTGGTGGTGCTTTAAGATTCAGGTAATGTGAAACTGAGAATATTAAAAACAAACAAGAATAGAAGTCAGAGGAGTTTCAGCTGACATTTTCAGAAATGCATTTAGTACGGGAAACAGTCCCTTTGGACCAGAATGTAACTAACATAACCTTTTAGAAAAAGAGTCAAGGGACCCGACAGGAAAATACAGAGCAGTCACATTCACAATCTACTTTCAGAGATCAAAAGGAAGAATAGTTAAAATAGCCAGACTTCTCTTGCCTTCAAATGCATCCTTTGTTAAGACTACTTTGAAGATCCGTCTGACATGCCACTCAAGAGAGATGCATCCCTTAGCTAAGATGTCCTAGAGCACTTGATAACACAGCCCACCAGCAACAAATGTCTAATGTGGGGGGAAAACACAGCATCAACAGATAAGGCAGAAAGTGGAACAATGGGATAAGAATAACAGGTTGTCATAAATGAATACTTTGCCTCCTGAAAAGAATGCCTGCATACCTTAGAGATCAGTGTTAGAGCTAGCTCATTGCTTTGTCAACAAGTCAAGAGGAAAACAAATAAAGCATTGAAATTGTTTGTGTGTCTTGTACAATAACAGAAGAAAATGCACATTGAGGCTGGGGGAAAAAAAAAAAAGTATGTTAACACTGATTTATTCTCCAACACACCTCTCCTGGAAATGGTATGCGAGGTGTATTCCACCTTCTCCTGCCAGATAAACTACAAATAAACTACCCAGTGACATCAGACAAAACAGCACAATTGTTTGCAGACATCTCCTCAGAACTCAGCTAAGGTAGGTAGCTTGTGGTTTTCTATTTTTAGGGACAGATCCTCAGCTGATGTAAGCTGGCACACATCTACTGAAGTCAAGATGCCAGACGTGAAAACTAAGCGTATCATAGTTAAGGCTTTATTTTGATGCACAAGAGCAGTTCACACAATGCCCTGTTGAGGCTTAAGCAGGAGATCGGTTGAAGACTCAGCTGTTAAATGCAGCTGTGGAGCTACACTCCAAAGACCTTACCCCAGTCACTATGAAGGATGCCCTTAAAGGCATCAGTGCTCAGTCTTTGCTGCTGCACGAAGCCTTACATGACTCGGTTCCTCCTCAGTGCTATTTTCCTCCACTCCCGCATGTGTCCACTAATCTTTTATACATCATAGCAATTTAATCTCGACTATAAGTGGCTCAGCGCAGGAACTTCATCTCCTTATTTGTTAGTAAAGTGCCACGTATACCTTTAGTGCTATATAAATAAATAATAAGGCTAACAAGGCTGACTCTATATATAGGGACTTAAAAGTCAGACAATCTTAACATCAATCTGCCACTTTATTAGCAGCCAGTGAAGCTTGCAGATTCCTGGCCTAATGTGCACACGCCAGCCAGTTTCAGTTGGCAGCTTAGCTGCAGGTGACAAAACATCTCTTCTGACTAGCATAAAAATATGTGTGGAGGCAAAGAAATACCCAAGAAAATAATATCCACTAGAAAGAAAAATGATACAGGCAAACAAAGAGATTTAGAAACTGGGGGAAGGGGGGATGTATAAAGCCCATGATGATTCAAAAGTGCAGAAAGATGTTGGATTCAGTGATGCTGATGGTGATAGATTGGGCATTTGGCAATATGCATCTCTTGTTGTTCCAAGCTTCTTGTCTGAATTCCTGTTCCCTTTGCTTTGTCTCTCTCATCTGAAATAATCTGTCAGTACAGGCAGAATGGGAATGGAAACTGAATCTCTTACCTGACCAGGACTGGAAATACACTGCCGGGAAAAGGAAGGGACAGGAGGTGCAAGGGGTGTGCAGCCTTTTTCCAGGTGCATCTGTTAAATAATGCTAACATGTTAAACAACACAAACTGTGTCCTTTGTTTAACACCAGAAGAACTAAACCCAGAGATCCTGTTTCAAAACCCATCAGACTAAGGCCAAAACTATCAGAGGTGGCTTGGCTTTTAGAATTAGTTGATTTGAGGATCTCCAACCACTGGCATACTAAATGCTAGCACGTTTAGAGAAGAGCATTTGACATCTCCTGAAAGAGATTTGAGGCTGGGTATATTATAATTGAATTGAACCACATCATTAGTCACCTTAAAGATATCCTTGAGACAGATCAAGCATTTTATGGGGGAAGCTGGGGGGAAGTAAAGCTTGCTGGGGGAAGTAAAACAAAGATTGGACAGGGTACAGGTGGAAACAAAATCCTCATATTCCTATACTGAGTCAGGTAATTCGGGTCACTGGTCTCTGGGTCTCCTCTATGCTAAAAGCTTGTATTGAGGCAGTTTTGTTGGCATATTGCTTTCTCTTTGTATGCACATGGCCTATCTAGTATAAATTCCACTGTCTCCTTGATCACTTCTTTGAAAATATTAGCTTTCATGTCAGGGTAATGTAGTTACCTAGATACTCCCCTCTTCGTATGGTGCAAGAACAGTGAAGGACCTGCAATGGCTGTGAAGCCCACAGCTGGCAGCTGGAAGTGAAATCCCTATTTCAGTGACGAGCGGCAAAGTTACAGAATCACTAAGGTTGGAAAAGACCTATTAGATCATCTAGTCCAACCATTAGCCCAACACCACCATACCCACTAGACCATGTCCTCAACTGCCATGTCTACATGCTCCTTGAACACCTCCAGGGATGGTGACTATACCACTACCCTGGGCAGCCTGTTCCAATGCCTGACCACTCTTTCAGTGAAGAAGGTTTTCCTAATATTAATCTAAACCTCCCCTGATAAAACTTGAAGCCATTGTCCTATCACCAGTTACCCTGGAGAACAGGCCAGCACCCACCTCCCTACACCTTCCTTTCAGGTAACTGTAGAGAGCGATAAGGTCTCCCCTGAGTCTCCTCTTCTTTAGGCTAAACAGCCCCAGCTCCCTCAGCCGCTTCTCATAAGACTTGTTCTCCAGACCCTTCCCCAGCTCCGTTGTCCTTCTCCGGACACACTCCAGCATCTCTATGTTCTTGCAGTGAGGGGCCCAAGACTGAATACAGGATTCAAGCTGCAGCCTCAGCAGTGCCCAGTACAGGGGCACAATCACTTCCCTGCTCCTGCTGACCATGCTGTTCCTGATACAGGCCAGGATGGCATTGGCCTTCTTGGCCACCTGAGCACACTGCCCGCTCATATTCAACCGGCTGTCGACCAACACCCCCATATGTTCTTGCAGTGAGGGGCCCAAGACTGAATACAGGATTCAAGCTGCAGCCTCAGCAGTGCCCAGTACAGGGGCACAATCACTTCCCTGCTCCTGCTGACCATGCTGTTCCTGATACAGGCCAGGATGGCATTGGCCTTCTTGGCCACCTGAGCACACTGCCCGCTCATATTCAACCGGCTGTCGACCAACACCCCCAGGTGCTTTTCTGCCTGACAGCTTTCCAGCCACTCATCCCCAAGCCTGTAGTGCTGCCTGGGGTTGTTGTGACCTAAATGCAGGACCCGGCACTTGGCCTTGTTGAACCTCATACAATTAACCTCAGCCCATCGATCCAGCCTGTCCAGGTCCCTCTGCAGGGACCAGGGACCTACCACCCAGCAGATCAACACTTCCACCCAACTTAGTGTCGTCTGCAAACTTACTGAGGGAGAACTCAATCCCCTCATCCAGATCACTGATAAATATGTTAAACAAGTTTAAAAGAGCTGCCAGTGACACACTGTAAAGGGAACGTTGCATTTAAGGATGCTCAGTGGACTGAACCAGAGTACTCATGCACGTATCCGTACTGCAGATAGGGACCATCAGCTGTTTTGTCAAGGGAAGCATCTACAGAACAAGTAGTGAAAAAAAGCATTCCACAAAAAACAAATGAAGTACATGGCAGGGCAGCCAGTGCTAGAAAACAAATAAAATGATATCAAAGAAAATGTTCCTGTATAAAAATCAAATCTCACTCAGATATGAATCCTGTTAACTCCAGCTGATGCAGGAGTATAAGGTTTTTCAGATGAAAGAAGGTTGCTGTAGACATTTCTGTAAATAGGTTCTATGTTATCACAAATGAACTTAAAATGGTTTTACAATTCTTTTTCTTTTCTTACTGTTTTGCTGACATTTTATTTTTTGACATCTTCCCTCTCTTTCAATTCATCCGGAGAATAAAGATTAAGTGGCAAAGTGCCATTTTTTCTTTGCTATGACAGCCTTTCACCTTTGCCATCCTTTGGAGGACACCAAGTCTTGTGTTGAAATCACTGATCCCCTTTGGAGGCGGCCTTACTTTTTGGGTGGTTTCATCAGTCAGACCCACAATGCAACTTCTTCTCAATTTACATTATTTTAAATGGCACTCTCATATCTGTCACTGTCACACGGCACAGCAAGTCATCTTTGCAAGGTGAGGGGGACGGTCTGTTTTGTCACATTCAGCTCTGTACTGCAATTAGAACCTGCTTGTCTGCTAACTAATCACACTTTGTCTGCCTCACAGCCACATTTTCACTTCTTCACTTTCCATACAGCCTTCACATTGATTTCAAACCTCTGAAATGGATATGATTTCTCAGGAATAAGCTCCAGATCTACACGGATGATCCTCAGTTTTGCCTCAGCAGGAGGTTTCTTTCTTCCATCCTTTCTTTTCACCAAACGTTCACCTATAAAAATAAACATTGTGCTCAACACACTGGATTTTGGACATCCAAACTTTTAACTGTGCCACAGACTTCTCCAGCAGGTTTGCCGCTGTCACAGGGAATGAGGCTTGCCTTCCTTGACTCTGCTGTCCAGTCTAAGCTGGTCTCTGTGGTCAAGAGAGAAGCATCACCAGAGGTCCTGGGGACGTCATCCTCTGAGAGTGTCTTTCACTCTCCTGCAACTACTGGGGAAGTCTGGATAGCAGGGTTAACCCACACACCACAGCTTTCAGATGACTAATAGTTACAAGGAAATCCTATCACTATCAACTCTCCATCCCAGATCTCTAATACAGTAATAACAACCATGTCCTTCTTCCATCTGTTACCAGCTTCCTCTGCTCAGAATATAAAATGCTGTAACACTTATTTTGTGTTTGAACAGTGGACAGCTAGATAAAAGAGGGACTATGTCTGCCTCCACTGCAGGAAAGGTTGCAACACCACTCTAGCTCCTGTCAAAACATCAGGCCACACAGAGGAGGACACAACTATCCTCCTCCAAGGGCAGGTGAGAGCTTTGCCAGCAATCGACCAGCTTTCTTCTGTTAGCCACTAGGAAGATTACTTGAGAATGGCTTTCAATATCCTTTCAATCTGGCCTATATTCAGCTTGTATTCTGCAAATATTTCATATTTGCCGAATTAATTTATTTCACAGTATAGATTCAGCATTCACATAGATGTGATTGTTTGGCCTGCTATGTTCAGCTGTCACTATGAATACTTTTGCCTTCCAACCTCATACTTCCTCATCTGGCATATCATGATTTTGAGCAGAAGAAAGCCACAAAGCTCTGAATGCTCATAGGCATCTGGAATTGAGCATCTTGATTCTAATTATTACGAAAACTGAGGTTAAAGATGAAGTTCACATCCACACCTGGTATCTGGTTGTGAATATCCAGAATTCAGAAATACCCATATAACCCATTATTAAGTTAGTCAAGTGTTAGTTCCTAAGACCAAATCCAAAATTGGTTTGATTTATCCACCATAGCTTAGAATTTCCCTCTAGCTTTTGGTGCACACCATAAATCAGATGGTAAGGAAGAAGATTCCTCCAGTTCAGATCTTGAGACCTGTTAATGTTGCAAGGATCAGGAGCCCCAGGCAGCTTGGCCTGAGCTGATCCCTACTCTTGATCCAGTGTTGAGAAGACTTATGAATCCAGAAGCAGTAATTATCATTGTAACAAAGTTTATGGCATCAGGAACAACATGATGAGGAGAGGCTGATGAAGTAATTCACTCACATTTTGCCAGGAAGCCAATCTGTTCCTGGCTCTCATGCTCATATGAAGGCTGTGTTCAAATTTAGGTCTTGCCTTATATGGTCAAATAAGGATCCTATCTATGCCTAAGGAGCATTTCAACTGAAGTTATTTTCTACTCTTCCTTTCTCCTTTAGCTAAGGAACACTTCAGTTAAGTTCATTCTGAAAATGTTCTCCCTGTTATAAACACACCAGTATACACTGGCATCTTCTCATGGTATATATATCAGTGCGTGGAACATTACCAGCAGTAGCACAATTCTTACAGACCAATTATACTGCTGACATTTACTAAATAACCAACAGACAAGGCAAGACACGAACTGCTATCCTTCTCCTAGTGTGAAGACAGATGGGCAAACAGCCTTGTTCAGACAGTTCTCGGAATTTTAGTCAAGCAGTTGAAATACACGAGAGGTCAGAATTATTTTCTTCATCTACATATTGAATATGATGGTTTGCAATACAGCGATGACTGGGTAGATGTATACAGCTACGTACAAACAGATACAGATGTACACGCACATACACATTTAACGTGCAATACAACATACGTAATATCAGCTTATATGGCTCATATGTTTTCATAAATGCACTCTCCTAAATGTAGATTTGTGTATTGGATACATTATTAAGATGTGGAATGCAGTTGGAAATAACTAATTTTAAATTTATTTATGTTGTCTGTTTCTTCAGTTTTTCAGAAATCACTTATGTGCTGAATGACTTTCTAACATCCCTCATTTGGAAGGGTCAATACTAATGTGATTTGTGTGGCAACCTTACAGTACAAAGCACAGCAATTTCAATAATAAAATTAGTTATTATTTTGACAGCTCTCCAAAGTGTGATGTTGGCCTGAGTTTGGAATGTCAATAAACTCAAAGCTAAGCACATGCTTAAGTACTTCCCTGGATCTGAGCCAATAAAACCAGCTGAGATGAGGGATTTATTAAAGGTAGACTTATGAATTGGTAGCATGGAAATGGTCACTGAAGCTTTTTAAGTAGATTACAGAGACTGGATACACACGAAGAGAAGTGAAGAGACACTAATAACTGCCTCTGTTGGACATGAGAGGAAGCTGGGTCAGGAAAAGAATCTGCCAAAAGCATCTCAGTAAGAATCTGACTCCAGCCATGTGTCAATATAAGACTGCTACTGCTTTCCACTGACATTAATATGGCCCTAAACAAATGGGAAAGGTGCCAAGCTGGGAGGTTCAGGTGCAGTCCTGGGTACTGGGGATTGCATATGTGTTTGCATCTGTTGTTTATCTCCATATTAAGGGACTGCAAAAACATTCACATTTTGATGGAAACAAAGTTTGGAGTTCCCTCAAAAAAATCTAAAAATAAGGTGCAGATGCACAGCTGGAGTGATGCAACAGCATCACCTATTAGACAATATAAATAAATCTGTATATGCACAGTACAAACATATCAACATGTTCTCTAAAGCGGTTTCCCAGATTAATTAACCACTGTTTGAATGCAGCATTATCTCAGCATTTTCAGTACAAAGCTGCCAGCAATGCTCTTAGCCTGGATCCCTGCTTTACGCTCAGGGCTCCCATGTCCTTCCTGTTGTAAACTTACTTCACCACTGAAAAATCAAAAGTGAGGGCAAGGATGCGTAGATTAAAAAATGGTGAAAACAATGGCAAATTGGATGAAATCCCGGTCTTTCTGTAAGATCTTTACTATTCATAGAAAACATAAGATCTTGAGACTTAAATTCTAATGCTAAAGACTGAGGCACAGTGAACTACTGACTCCTAGTATATTTTCTCTAGAAGGATGAAAGATTGTTCATCTCTCTGGGATTATGAGTCTGAAAAGCATTGTTATTTCAGACTTGATGTTTAGGCCATTAATGATTCAATGCAGCTTCTTCCTTTACTTCAGTAGCTGTAGCCCTGTCCCTAAAATCAATTCTTCCCATTTAGCCTGTGGTTTTGACGTGATTAACGTGTGAAATGTATTACTTGGGTTGGTGTAAATTAATTTAGCTGATATATTACAACTTGTAAGCTCTATTGGTCATGGCAGGTTGAACTATGGTGTTTATTAATTCTGAATAATTTTAACCATAAACATAAAAATTTTAAAAATAAAAGAAAATTAAAATTAGAGAAAGACTTTATCATACTTTACTAGGATCCCACCAGTGGTTAGGTGTCTGGTAAAGAAGCCACAGTTCTCCCAATAAACTTCTGTTAGCTAGATAATACAGGAAGAATGTGCTCTCAGTCTGGATCCAAGGAGTTATCCCAGCAAAGATATGAATCCTAAGAATGGCCCTTTATTCACCGTCAGCTGGACCAAGTTCATCAATCCCACATTCTGAATTCTCCCAAACCAAGACTTAAATTCTGCAACTCACATTCTGAATTTGTATAAATCAAATATCATTAAGTTTCTCCCTCATTAGTTTTCAGTCAGGTTTGTCAGTTAATAAAATATAGGACAGCACAGATCCTCAACTCATGTAAATTTGCCCTGCCACTTGGTAGCTGGCTCTTTGACATCACTGGAACTGTGACAATTTCCATCAACCCCAATATACATTTTTTTCCTCCTGTTATCCAGTTCCCCAAAGACATGAATCATTAGATATTGCACTGCTGTCATACAGTGCCATATAGACAAAAGATAAGTCACTTAGAAAACTTCACATTTCATGCTGTCAGAGGATATGGATTTGAAAAACCAGTTCAACTTAAATGACAAATGATGAAACACTGACTTGACCTTTGCACTGTAGTTTTCTTCTTTTCATGCCTGAGGATAAGCTTTTAATTCTCCTCATGCCTGCAGCTATTACTCAGCAGATATCAGCTGCTGAAGGACCTCTTCCCACGCCCTCTTAATACTGTCTGTTGGCTCTGTCACTTCTGGCACTAATGGAAGGAGCTTCCCTAAATACATTTCTATCATTAAATATTAAGATTAAGAAGAAAGATGAGATGGCAGAGTTGCACCTCTGGTGGGAGGATGTGCACAGGCTAACAGAACCAAAAGGAATATTTGGAAGATGTGTATTTACTGGTCCAAGAGAAGGATGTGCCTATAGTGTGTGGAACACATACAAGTAAATTACAATCTTTCTAAAGATTCATTTAATCTCAGGTGCAGAAGCAGCAACAGGGCACAGATTTTATCTGTAAGCACTCTTTCTAGACCTAGACTTTCACTCTGTAAAGGCTGCAAAAAAGATTTCACAGATTTTTCTGAATTAAAAGAAAAAAAAAATCCTTTTCTGTATTATTTCTATATGTCTTTTTTTTTTTTTTTTTTCAGCAATTTGGCATCTGCACGTGAGAAACAAAGACATATGTGCCTGAAGATTCTCAGCTCAAGCAATGACAGCTAAGGATAATACCTAGAGAAATTAAAAATAGAAAAAGAAGTCTACAATAACATACTGCTCCTTGCAGAATATCTTCTACTCTTCTAGGTATACATTTCTTTCATCTCTTCTGTTTTACAGTAATTCATGGACTATTATTGCTATCAGCATCACACCAAGAGAACGCACCCATTTTCACATCTGAGTCCTTTTTTTTTTTGTTACTAACCATGTGTGTGGTATTTGCTAATGCTTTTAGAAAGGGCTTCTTTCAGAGGGTTAGTACTGGTTAAAATATTTTTTTTTAAAGTCACATTACTTCCCAAAGCTACAATATTTGCTGCGTGTGGCAACAATGCCTTGAAAGCATTAATGGAGGAGTTTTCAAGTGTTTAGTTGAACAATAAATAGTAAGCTTGAAAGGAGGTTGTTATCTTGCATTGTTGTGGGGTTTTTTGCTTGAGCAATCAAACTAATTAGTCAGCTTCTCCTTTTCACATTGCCACTTTCTGGTCTGTTTCACTTCAGATTTGTTTCTATTATTATTATTATCACAAAGCTATGTGATATGCCATTCAGATAGTGCTGGACAGGAATTTTCCATCAAAAACTTTCATTTAATGAAAAGCTTCTATTCAGTTAAATTAAAATATCTGTAGCTACTCCTCACATCATACATCAAAAGATGAGCACTTTCAAAAAGACACCTTCCCCCTGCACGTTTCAGATTTAAAAAATCAATTAAAAACAAACAAAAATAATTTCCATCACTTTTATATGAGTCACTGGAAATGAGGTGGAAGGAGATGGGAATGAGGAGACTATGTTTTATAGCCAATCGTCTTTGGTGTAACCACACATGCAGTTCTCTCTAAAGACTGAAAATACGTGTTGGAAACCTCTTCATTGACTTTTAGCATGAAGTTTGGGTTTTTAAGACCTAAATTTATGACCCTTTAATTTTTTTTCAATTAGGCCTTTTGAAACCCAGATCAAACCTTTCTGCGTTACAGAAAACAGGTAAAAGGGCCTCATGATAGTTGCTTTGAGCTCCAGGATGGAGGTACACCACAATAACACCCTGCTGCAACAGTCACAGCATCCAGTGATGGAGCCAAGGTGATTTGTCAGCACCGCCACTGCAAATAAAAATAGTATTGTGTCACCTGCTAGTGCAGCAAGGTTTCAGCTAGCTCTGCAGAGGAGCTGAAGAGCAGCTTGGAGGACTTAGTAGTCAAACTTTACATGAAATGGGAGTGTGCTTTCTGCTTTTCCTTTTCTTCGAGAATTCATTGCATTGGTTTAAAACAAGTTGGATTTTCTCATAATCCTTTGCTATGGCACCATGTAGTTTTTAAGTATTCTGCCTCTCTACCCTTACAATTCATTTGCCTGCATCCTTGCTCTTCACATATCTGTAAAGACAGAAGCAGCTATGAGAGTTTTCTTCAGGCTGAGACAGCTTCTCTGCTGTCCCTGTTAAAGCACCATCAACAGCAAGTCTATGGCAGCCCCGTTCAAAGGAACATCACTGTGTATCTCATCTGTAACAGCCTGATGCAGCAGCAGAGATTGATACTTGAGCTCTGTGTGACTGACTCCTTTCTTCCTTCGGTTGTCATTATTGTCAGTAAAAGCATTGCTACTAGCTGCAGAAGAGTCTCTACGCACGGATGACTGGAAGTATGCTGTTCCTATCCAAAGCGGGAACTCTCCGAATTCTCCAAGAATTACCATGTTCAGAGAGTCTCATGCTGTTGCACCTCTTCTGACAGTATGCTCACCCTCCTAATAAGCGTTTTTTGCGTTGTAACCTTAGAACAGGCTTAGATCTCAGATCACTAATTATCATCTTCATTCCAGGAAAAGCCTTGTTCCAGATAATGACAAACTTGTGAAACTGAAATAACACCAGACTTCTCACTCACTTCACACTCACTTCATGGAGACAGCACTTGCTCAGGCCACATTTCATGTTATCACAATTAAAAGCCAAAACAACTCCACCAGATTCCATTACCTTCTTTAAAATTACATGGATTACAAGATTATGAGGTTTCTTCTGTAGTAGCTCTCTTTTCTGCCATCTCATTTTTCATTTCTAAGATACTGTTCATAAGAACAAAGAAAAAAATGCAGCTATTACGGATGTACTCGCTGGTAAGACGGCACTGCAAAAAGAATAGTTTGCCCTGCTCAGCTATCACTCTACCACCAACAGTCTGGGAGTTAACATGAGACGGCAATCATTTCCAGTAGGCAGCATGTTTGTTGCTACCCTTTTTCAAAGTTTAAGAGAGTCAAATAGTGTGCATACAGGCTGCTTCATGCCAACTGGCCTTGCACCCAGAGAACAGCCTGATGAACATTTAATTTATTAGTACAGTTCCAGCCATACAGAGTCTACTGAACATCTGTTTCACACACAACATACCCTACAAGTTACAAAGCACTTTCCAACAATCCATAACAAAATTAGAATGCATAATGTTTAAGAAAAAAAGCCTGAAATCTAATGTGAAATTAGTACAGATCAGGCCAGATGAGGAATTTTGCCATCATCCAAGCCTGCACTAGCTGGGAATGTGGTCAGTAAAAATGCCAGGATGTTGTATATAGATTCCAGGTTATAATGAGAAATATACTGCTTCTAGTAATTGTGATATACATCTAGAAGTTTATATAGGAACAGGATAGAAAACTCTGGGGAAATAGAGGACATCCTCTTTTCTGTAATGTATTGCTTGTAATACTGCACAGAGGGAATGTGGCCAGAAGTTTTGCATAAATAATGTCAATGAGTCAATCCAGGAACCCCGCAATAATGCATCAGCCTAGAGGGATGATTTGTGTTCATACATTTGCCTCCAGCTATGCCTTTTTCCTATCTATTATTCCATTCCCTAGTTCACATAGTCTTATATCATTGGGAAGACACAAGTGGCATTTGACTTGCATAGAGAGATGATGGCTTTTGTGGACAGGATCTACACTAATATATCTTTCATGCCCTAATAAGTTTCCTTCATTCCCATCTATACTGCTGATGACTTTCATGGTAAATTAGGACACTCCAACCTCTTTATCCAGAAACTATCAGGACCTTTTTTAATCTATCTTCTTCCCTGCTGTGAAATATACCATCTCTGAATTGTAAGCCATCCAGGGCAAGGACTGTTTTCCTCTATATTCACAGAGCAGAATGAGGTTATAGTCTTGCCTGGAGTCTTCTGCTGCTACCGTCAACACTACTAAATAATGTATGTCCATTTTTGTTTAAATCATTCTAAAGCTACCAATAAGAAAACACGACAAGCAAAATGCACCTTGCAATGAATAGATTATGTGAATGAATGTCCAAATGAGAGAGTGAAGAAGACAGAATGAGTCAGTGAATGGTTACATGCGTAGGGGAGCTACTGACCAGAATGCAAAAATACTCTCAGGACCAGATTTGCAGCACCAGCAGGGCTGATCTTACCACCTTGTTAAATAACTGTTTTACATGCTATCCGTGTTTGCATGCAATATCTGATTCACATGCAGGAAGGGTTGTAGAACCTGTAAATAAGAAAGAAGACTAGAGAATCTAAGTTGATTGACAGTGAATAAATCACAATTAATTTTGCTCATAAGAATGAAGTTAAGGTGAAAGAAAACATCTCTTGCCACAGATACAAGAAACAATGATAAGGCTTACAAAACTTCGAGAATATGGATATTCTTTGCAGTCAGCTGATGCATGGCCAGTGCCCCCCACATGACAGTGGGGTGGGCTTGTTCCTGTAAAGTCAAAGGGAAAGTTTTCACCTGCTACTAGGAATTTATAGTCAGAAATAAAACATTAATAGAGGCAGATGAAGAGAGAAATCACGGGCTGCTGCACCTTTCAAGGTGTAGGACAAAGAGCCACATACTACATACAGAGCACAGCATGGATTCCCTCACACAACTAGGACATGTTTTGGGAAAGAAAAGAGCACAGGATCTCTCTCTCTCCTACTATGGAGTGAGTCACAGGAATATCATCTGTCAACACCGTAATGAGAACTGTGCCTCCAACTGTGTAGCGACAGTGGGAAACCGCATACCCGCAATGACCCCTGAAGGGAAAACCCACCCTTGCACTCCTGCTTATAATGCTGATAGCACATAATCAGTCGAACCACAGGGCAGACTAGCTTTTCTCCAGTATTAACTACTGTGCTGTCCACCACAAAGTCATTTGTCACCAACCTACTTGCAGCATTAGTGTAACAGCTGCAAAAATATAATTAGTCCCTCCATCTCTGTCCCACTGGGTACCAGTCACTGCTTTGGTGGTCTCTTTGGATGTGTTTCTGTCTTCTACTAGCAGAGGTCAAGTTTTCCAGAAGCTAGTTGCCTGTAGAAATTACAGTGCACATATTTTACATCTCATTGTAATGCTTTCTTTTGCCAGCATCCACTATTTTGCAAATGTTCCATTTCCAAGCTATTTTTGTGCAAGCCCCAGGAGAAGCCATCAGACAAGCATGCTGAAAATTCACAGGCATCATTAATGCACATCTGGCTGATGAAGACATATAGTTTATATAAACTGCAATTTGGGATGCCTCCTTGTCCAAAAGCTAGTCCCACAAGTCACCATTTGCACAGGAAAAATAGGACCAGAGGAAATATCTGAATGTCCAGTACAAGAAGTCACAGACTGCCCAGAGCTATTGTGGGGCAAGAAGAAAAACTTGGTAATGTTGTGTTTGAATAATTTTCAGTGTCAGCATTTGAAACACCAATACACCATGAGGCTCAGGGGAGGCCTTATTGCTCTCTACAACTTCCTGGAAGCAGGTTGCAGAGGGGTGGTTGTTGGTCTCCCAAGTAACAAGTGATAGGACAAGAGGAAACAGCCTCAAGTTGTGCCAGGGGAGGTTTAGATTGGATATTAGGAAAGATTTCTTCACTGAAAGGATTGTCAGGCATCGGAACAGGCTGCACAGAAGTTGGTTGTGTCACCACCCCTGGAGGTATTCAGAAGACATGTAGATATGGCACTTTGTGACATGGTTTAGTGCTGGACTTGGCAGTGTTAGGCTAATGGTTGGACTTGATGATCTTAAAGGTCTTTTCCAACCTAAACAATTCTATGGTTCTATGATTTTATCACAGCTTGGTAACAGTAAAAATTGTGCCTTGTCTGTTTATTGTTAGCAAAGGTTCCACAAAGTCCTATTATTTCCCCTTAAACCCACCCATAAGCACTGAATGGGGCAGGACTGAGAATGAAAGTCCTTTCCTGGTTAAGACATTTCCCCTAAGTCCATCTGTCACCCTCAGAGCAGTATCAAAGCACTGCTCCTAAGGAATAGTGTGAGGAGACTTGGGAGGGAGTATGCACTTCTTTATTCAAGGAAAATTGGATAATTCAGGAATTCCACCAGTTCTGCTTATTTTTAAATTTGGGTTAAAGTTGATTGGACTGTAATATTACATGTAGACATGCTCTTTGCTACTTTGTTGGTAGCTTCACTACAACCCAACAACAAAAACTGCTGCATCCTAAGACACTGGTTGAACTGATGTCACAGAAATTGAAATGGATGTGAAAGATGAACTGTCTGATTTGGACACCTTCCAGATGAAAACACTTGGCCCAAACTGAAGTCAGACAGTGGCTGCTTAGCAGATTGCTTTTAAAAAGCAAAATATATTCTCATTTTTTTTCTCGTTTTACCAAGAAAATATCCCTTATCTAAAAGGAGAAGATTCCTTTGCTCTAGGAGTGATTTAGATGTTCCATAGATTGGCAGTGAAGAACATCAGGCCTCCTAGCAACGTTCTTCAGCACCCTTCGCATGCAGAGCTGGCTCCCTGTTTCAGCTGCCTACTGCCTGTGGCAGTCATATACTTCAGGGTGTGACTGTATATGAAGTCAGTGTCTGGCAGCCCTGAGGGGAGGTGGTCTGAATCGCTCATTATTCTCATGCCATCAGGTTTGGGGCAGCAAGTCAAGCAGTGTGAACAGAGCTCCTGGGCAGACCATCAGAAGAGGAAAACATTATCCATTGTGCTCAACTCTGGAACAATTCTTGCATCGTTTCCTTAATGTACAGCAAACAGAGATGCAATCCCTCACACAAGCCTTTGGAAGTTCTCCAGGGGCTGCTCTTCCCAACTGTTGCCTCGTCAGAGACCATGGGATGTTCTTTGGCTGACTGAAAATACCCCCCTCTTATTTTTATGAACAATTTTCTTGCTCCCATTTCAGAAACCACTTTTGTGTCTTTTATGATAAGATATTTGTTAAAATACAGTGTAATTATTTACATTGGGCCTTGGCCAAAGCAGTGTGCTAGAGAGAATTTAGCCAGGCAGCAAAAAGCTTCAATTTAGGAAAGGGGGTGGTGTTTCCCCTCATTAATCTGTTTCTGAGGTAAAAAAACACGTTTTCTGCAGCAAAATGCCTCTGACAGTATGGTTCTGTCCCTGAATGTTCCTTGACTGCTTTCTTCTTTCTCTAACAAAGGCTGTATATCATGCACCAAACTTCTGATTTATTTTTACAGCATTACAAATGCAATGCATTTCATACAAAAGATCATTCATAACATCAGTTTTAATATAGCACAGCTACTTTAAGACTGTACTTCCTAACAATTTGTAAGAAGCCGCAGGTATATAAATGCCGCCTTCTGCATTTTCAGGTACTTATTGCCAAAATCACTCAAATAGAAAGTCCTAGGTATGACATCAACTGCATAAAGAGAAACTTTGGTATCTGCCAATTTTTGCATATGAAGAAATCTTTCATTATACAGACAGACTGTAAGCACCAGCTACTGTTGAGACAATTCATATCTATCAGCTCTCACAGACCCTGCCTGGTTTCTTTTTGAGGGTGATTCTTCTTCCTCACACAGGAGGCCTTGTCTGTGCTTCGAAACTGCACCAATTCAATTGTATTTTTGTAGTACAAGCACGCAGGGTGGACAACATAGAAGTGTTCTACACCCATGCAAATAAGGTGATACAGGAAGGCCAAAGTGTCAGGCTTTTCTATACCGGCAAAAACGCATCTGTGCAAGTAGTAGTAGTAGTACACCTACACAGGTATAAAAGCAATACAGGTGTACTGGGTTTGTGTGGCAAAGTTTTGATAGCAGGTGGGGCTACAGGGGTGGCTTCTGTGAAAAGCTGCTGGGAGCCTCCCTGTGTCTAACAGAGCCAATGCCAACCAACAAGATAGATCCACTGCCGGCCAAGGTCGAGCCAACCACAGTCATAACGCCTCTGTGACAACATGTTTAAGAAGGGAAGAAAAGAAACAGAAGAGAGATCTTTGCCAACAGAAAGAGTGCAAGGTGAGAGAGAGAACTCTGCAGACACCAAGATCAGCAGAGAAGGAGAAGATGCTCGTCACCAGAGCAGAGATTCCCGTTGGCAGCCTGTGGGGCAGACCATGGTGAGGCTGGCTGTGTCCCTGCAGCCATGGAGGGTCACGGGGCAGCAGAGACTCACCTGCAGCCCGGGAAGGACCCCACGCTGGAGCAGGCAGATGCCGAAAGGAGGCTGTGACCCTATGGGAAGGCTCTGCAGGAGCAGGCTCTTGGCAGAACCTGTGGACCCTGGAGATGAGCCCAGGCAGAAGCAGGTTTGTTGGCAGGACTTGTGACCCTGTGGGAAACCCAGGCTGGAGCAGCCTGCTTCTGAAAGTCTGCACCCCATGGAAATGACCCTTGCTGGAGCAGTTAATGAACTGTAGTTTGTGGGGAGGACTTGCACTGGAGAAGTTTGTGGAGAACTGTCTCCTGTGAGAGGGACCCCACGCTGGATCAGGGGCAGAGTCTGAGGAGCCCTGCCTCCGAGCAACAGAGACAATATGTGACCACAACCCCCATTCCCAAACCTTTGAGCCGCTTGTGGGGAGCAGGTAGAAGAAAACAGGAGTTAATCTGAGTCTGGGAAGAAGGGAGGGGTGGGGGAAGGTGCTTTAAGATTTGGTTTTAGTTCTCTTTTTTTCAACTCTGATTTTGATTATGATGATAAATTGCTTTTTCCCCAAACTGAGTCTGTTTTGCCTGTGATGGTAACCGTTGAACGATGTCTCCTTGTCCTTATCTCGAGCCGTGAGCTTTTCATCGTATTTTGTTTCCCATGCCCAGCTGAGAAGGGGTTATAAGAGTGGCTTGGTGGGCAGCTGGCCTCTAGCCAGGGTCAACCCACCACAACAGATGTGCACGCATATATCTACCTCGCGGAACAGCTATTCAGCATTTTATCAGGACAACCTGCCAAAAACGGTTACGTCCAAACCCTCACCTTTGTTACAAGGGTGCTGTGGCTTGTGTGAACGTGCTACGATTTTGACCTAACTTCTCAACCTCCAGAAACCAGAGGCAAGGCTGCGGGCTGACCCTCTAGATGCTGACTTGGATGTAAACCCCCACTCGATTCAGCCAACCAGAAAAACGTCCCAGCTCCCGGTCATGGCCTTCAGCAGCGGCGGGCAGAGGGACAGCACCGGCTTTCCGAGGATCGCAGGCCAAGGCGGGGTTCCTCGGGGGAGCCGGCACAACACACACCCCCCAGCCAGGAACAGTACCCCCGCGCCGTGCTGACACCCTGCCTCACGCCCCACCCCC
>NW_010258388.1:0-283 GCF_000690775.1 Eurypyga helias
AGTTTACTGCACCAGACCCACGTGGTAGAAGTTAATGCAGAGTTCACTACACTCATATTCTAGTGTGCTCTCAACATTAACTTGGAGAGAAGATGAGGCACCAACTGCAGACCATATGGTTTGCCGATTCCAAGAATATGAGGAAAGTCTCTCTTCCCCCATACAGGCCTGTGTCTCAGCTGTGGAGAGACAGTCTAAAGAGTTTAAGGAACTCCGAGAGGAGATGTTCCGCTCCCCACCTCCACAGGCCAGTGTCTCCGCTATCCAAAAGAAAGGTTCTCCG
>NW_010258389.1:0-1555 GCF_000690775.1 Eurypyga helias
TAGCCAGAGTTAAACCACAACATCTTCATTATGTATTTTCCTTTTAAAACTGAGTCTTGGACAACAACAGAAGTTTCTGTGCTTGTCACAACATTGATCTAGCTTTTGGCCTTTACCAGGACATACTGAAGAAGCTGGAACAGGTAATTTGTTAAAGACAGGTGTCATGAAGTTACTGTAAATCAGATGCTGCTGGCAGCATTATTTTTATATCCATGTGTTAACAATCTAAGAAATATAATTGCTATCTGAAATCTAGTGCCTTTTTTTCCTGCTAAAATTATGACCAAAAGCCTTATCCAAAGCTCAAATGAGTTCAAAATGGCCCACTTCAATTTGAGATCAGACACAAAAACTATCCTTAAAACGATTGAACTGCTGAGTTCAGCTGAGAAGTTTTACATCGTAAGGGCTTTATAAAACAGTTTGACTAATAATTTCACTTGGTCTTCCCAGGTTTCATTGCTTTTATTGCTTTTGATCTTCTCGGTCATTTTGGCAGGTTTTCTCATTCAGGATAATCAGCTCTTTCCCCCACACCCCAGAGGTCAGCAGCTAATTTTGCACATTCATTTTCACTTTTCTGTGCTGCATTTGCCAGTACATGGGATGCCTTGGAACTCTCTGGCAGCGCTGTTGAAAAGGATGAATTTAGCTGACTCTGCCTGAAAATTTGAGGTCTGATTTCCCATGTTCGCTTGAGAAGAAAATTGATGATCCATATTCTTTTATTTTAAATAACAGTCTATACATATATCCCATCTTTTTCAGAAATCTGAAATTAATTAACACCATTCAGGTGGTCAGAGCTTTCCCTGGAGGTGTAAAAGACTCCAGGTCAGTATCCCTCTATCCAACTCAGAGAGCAGAGGAATTCTGTTTTCCACATCCTCGCTTAGCTGTCGTGACTCTGCAGTCATCCCAGCTGAAGAGGCCTTTTCAAGTGAGGCAGTCTGTACCTTTCTGCTAAGAGTTTCAGGCCAATTAAGAGGATTTTCCTAAAGAAAGCAGTTTTAGCTGGAAATGCCAACTATCATCTCTCTTCATTGCATGACTAGAATTTGTTAACCATTCAAAAGAAGCACAAGAATCAGCAGTTTCTAAAGTCTCTGGAAAGACTTTCCGAGTACACTGGGCTGCAGCAATGGCAGCAAGACAATGCACAATACACCAATCCATAAGGATGGAATGAAACATGTTAAATTTGAAAGAAACATCCTAGCAGCTGCATTTCAAGACAGCTCTGAAAGATTACAGTAGCTAAACAAGGAATAGGAAAATGAAGTCAACAGATTCAGCAAAATGAAAGGCCTATGACATCATTCTCTTCGGCTGTTCCCAGCCTGTGGCAAGCAAGCGGCCTCATGTGAAACTAGTAAAAAAAGGTAATAAATCTCACCAAAAGAAGCATTATCATGACAATCAAATTAATTTTTTTAGTTTATTAATGCCATCCCATTGCTAATAATGACAAGTCCTATGAGCACCCTCAGTCACATTTCATAGAATGACAGAATGGTTAGGATTGGAAGGGACCTTAAAGATCATCTAGTTC
>NW_010258389.1:2032-2436 GCF_000690775.1 Eurypyga helias
ACAGGGCCAGAACCCCCTCCCTCGACCTGCTGGCCACACTTCTCCTGATGCAGCCCAGGGTACGGTTGGCTTTCATCTAACAATCTCTTCAGTCTTTAGTGATTGCAGGAAAGTAGAATGGGGGAGAAAATCGATTTTTCTGTCCCACAGGAATGAGAAAATCTTCCCATCCTAATCTGGAATGGGAAACCTAAATTGGAGTGGGAAACCAAAATCTGAGCAGAAAAACTAATGGTGATGGATCTCTTAACGGTTTTGATGTTTTTCTATTTTGCAAAAACAAACAGTAAAAATCAATTAGAATGCTTAAACCAAAACTTCAGTTCAAAGTTATCTGCATGGTCTTTTCCTGTATTTGAACACTAAATAGTTGTTGAAACTCACTCTTTTCTACCGAAAAATGG
>NW_010258389.1:2467-8881 GCF_000690775.1 Eurypyga helias
AAAACTGGGTTCATCAAATCAGCAGTTGCAAATGAAAAAAAGCTTTAACCAGACCTGTCTCAGGTCAGTATTTCTGCTCGAAATGAAACCTCCTTTCTTGGAGGTATGCTGATGTAGTGAAGCAGACACAGAATGACATCAGAAAAGTGCCAGCATGACTCCCACTAGTGTTGAATGGACTGTGACGTCCGAGCCAATAATCGTGGCAGATAAGTGAAATGCACACAGAATTAATTGAATTAGGAATGGTCACAACCTAGAAGATGCTACTTTCCTTGAAGACTTTCAGCACAACTTCTAGTTACATAGCTAACAAGATTAAATCTCAGAAGTCATTGTCACTCTAAATACAAAGGCTTTAGAAAGCAATCTTGGGAGTCAAATAAAGCTCTTGAAATGTGTTTAAAGGACTGAAGGAAACTCGTCTCCCTGACTGCTGGAAATGCAACAAGAAGTTTTGTCACCCAAGACAGGATACCTATTTGACATCTTCTCTCTTCATCCTCCTGTAGAACGATTCCTCATGGTGAAAGATAGTAAAACAAAACTGCCTGCTACCACCTCATGGTGCTGATAGACAATCAAACACCATCTTCATCCAATGAAACACTTTACGTTAGCAGTAAATTTGATCCTTGTCATCATTTCCCCTTTTCATGTGAGAGTAGCTCTGATTACTTCTGCCAGATATGACACATTCCCATCTTTCCTGGTTTGGTTTTTTTTCCGGCTTTGGCCAGCTCTGTTTCAGTGTTGTCAGGAAACATGCTTCCTTGCATGCCACTGCACAGCTGACCTGTGCCCTTGTTCAGTGGTGTTCTTAAGGGACGTTTTTAAATGCCATTTGTGCCACTAGTTTCTCTTGCTTGAAATTTTAAAGCTTTGTCTGTACCCAGTCCATGCTTAAGTGATTCAGGGAGGAAGTAGTGGTCAGCTTTACTCTGAAAAACTGCCATGTGCATGGGATTAACTAATGTGACATACTGGTTTAACCTGGCTCCACAAATGATACACACCATATTTTAACAATTTGCTCTGGCGTATGATCGCAAACAGAATAAAATCCAAAGTAGCTCATATGAATTGTGTGCTTGAGCATGTATTTAAACATGTTTCAAGGCTAGCCGCAGAAAGCAGGGAACAGCTAAGGAGCTGAAGACTGACCCGAATAATGATAGAGAACTATTTGGAATCATTTCACTAGCTACACACACAGCCTGGGGACCATGCTAGTTAAGAAACTTGTGTTTTCCTGAGTATATCCAGGAAAATTGAGGAACTTCTGATGGATGACTAGATGGAATAGGCAGAATTAAGAATCACATTAAAGACAGGGTGGAGGTATACATGAAATTAGTCTTCTGTGATACAGTCATAGCACACAATGCCATTGAAATACTATTCCAACAGTTCCTAATTTTACTTGAAGCAGCCTGTCTCCAATTAGAGTCCAAGTATCTTGCACCTAAGAGCTTTAAAATGCTGACGAGTTCTCTGAATTACTCTTGCTGATTTTCAGTATATCTTGATCATCAGGGAGGCTCAAGAGTCCTGGAAGGAAGTAATATGTTAATTAAGGAGGTAAAAAACTAGAAAAGCTGATCTAGTTAAGTGAGTGGACGATCCAGTTAAGTGATGTGATCCACAGTTACCTGTTTCTAGTGCATTCTGGCAAGCAAAAAAAATATCTTTTTTTTCTTTAGGCTACAGGAAATGTTATATATGGATAGGAATAACAAAGGAAATTTGTAGTTAAAAGAAGGACACTATGTTTGGAGGATTTAATCAAATAGAAGCAACAAATCAGGAAAGATTTTGAGGCCATGGCTACTGACTATCTGAATACAAGTTCCCAGCGTGATATTGTTGCTAAAAAAGCAAAATGTGATATTTGATACACATGAGGGAAATTCTGAATAGGGACAGAGAGTTTCTGATCCCATTATTACCCCTAAAAAAAAATCAACTAGTACTGCAAAATCATGTTGATTAAATGGAAGTCTCTCTGAAGAGAGACAAAAATACTTATAAGTTGAGTAAACCTGCCTCTTAGGGAAAAAAAATGGAGTGAGCAAGCAGTGCATATTGAGGAACAGTATGACCAGCCTAAATCGCAGCAGAAGGAGCATAAATTCAATAACACGAAGCTCTGCAGCCAAGCACTGACAAAAGCCCTGTGGCTGGAAGCTTGACAAGTTCAGGATTTTTATTTCATTTTTGCGAAGAGTAAAATTAACTAGGAGAGCAAACTTCGCGGTCTGTGCCATGTTTTTCAGCACTGAACATTTTTAAATTAAATTTGGGTTTTCTTTTAAAATACATGCCATGGCTAAGAAAAGGAATTAACACTGTAAATCCTATAACCAAAGGCAGAACTGTTAAAAAAAGACCCCTGCAAATTTAAACCAAAAAAACCATATGGGAACTAGACACCCTGACTTTTTCCCTTCTTAAAAATCCCATGAGGGTCAAACTTTCTCCACAGAAAACCAGAAACCAGATCCTTTGAAGCAAGCTCCCAGCACACTCAAGAGGGTTTCATTCCCAATTGCTGTACATTTTCTTGAAGTTCCTCAGCTAGTATCAAAAATACAAAATAGCAAGACATAAATATAAAATACCAACACCAGTCCAATACTGAAAAGTTCAGGTGAAATGTTGTGACTTCTGCCACAACCTCACTAGATTTTTCCCTTGCCAGCATGATCCTCAGCAAAACCTACAAACAGATGCACAGAGGGTGATGTCGGAGCCTCAAATCACTAAGCAGGGCAGCCTCACTCATTATTTTGTGATACTTCAAAGACTAAGTTTTTGCTCTGGGAAAGCTGCCAACTGATTTAAACTAAGTTACACAGCAGCTGAGTTCAAGTGACATTTCCCGCTTGAACCAAATAATTTAAAAATCATCTATTCTTAACAATACACTGCTATAAATATCGTAGGTTAAAGCATTTAATAGTTGAAAGGAACTGTCACCATCATGTAGTACAAACTGCTCCATGACAAGGACCAAAACATTTTCCCATTCAAGAATTCAGTGCAATCACTTGCATCGAGCCACTTAATACAAATTATCCAGCTATTTCATAATGAGAATGTATTTGTGGACTGAGTGACATTATTTTCCATGGGCTCCTGGATATATCTACAGATAATGCACCCACCAAGGCTGGAGGGACTTATAGAAGGACCCTGTTCTCCTTCACACCACATGTCTCTCATTCTTACCAAAGCTTTGCTCTGAATGGCCCCAAATGCCCAGAGCAAAACTCAGTTTGAGGTTAATGAAGGAGAGCTGATTTCTTGTCAGGAGGGCTCCGTAATGCCACCCACCTTACTGAGCACTAATTAATACTAGAAGATCCTAAACCTCCAACTCAGTGAAGCTGCAGTTAGGTTTCTGAGCCTAATACCTGTCATTTGAGTGTTTCGTTAACACCAAACAACGTGTTGATGAAACATCTTCCTACTGATCAGAAGATCACTGCACAAACATATATAGAATAAGGCAGACCGTAAACAACATACCTCGTGTTTAGGAAAATGAGGGAAACATGAAGAATCATAGAATCATAGAATGGTTTGGGTTGGAAGGGACCTTAAAGATCATCTAGTTCCAACCCCCATCGTCTCTGGTCCTGTCACTTGGCACCATGGAAAAGAGCCTGGCTTCATCCTCTTTGCACCCTCCCTTCAGGTATTTGTATACATTGATGAGATCCCTCCTGAGCCTTCCCTTCTCCAGGCTGAACAGTCCCTGCTCTCTCAGTCTCTCCTCACAGGAGAGATGCTCCAGTCCCTTCATTGCCTTAGTGGCTCTTTGCTGGTCTCTTTCCAGCATGTCCACGTCTCTCTTGTACTGAGGAGCCCAGAGCTGGACACAGCACTCCAGCTGTGGCCTCACCCAGTGCTGAGCAGAGGAAGGACCACCTCCCTTGACCTGTTTCTTAATACTTTGCCCAGTGCAGCCCAGGATATCATTAGCCTTCTTTGCAGCAAAGGCACATTGCTGGCCCATGTTCAGCTTGGCATCCACCAGGATTCTGAGGGTGTTTTCTGCGCAGCTGCTTTCCAGCTGGCCCTTGGCATATACTGGTGCATGGGATTATTCCTTGCCAGGTGCAGGACTTTGCACTTCTCTTTAGTGACCTTCATGAGGCCTGTTTGTCTGGCCTGTTGAAGTGCTTCTGGACAGCAGCATGACCCTGTGGTGTATCAGCCACTGCTCCCAGTTTTCTATCATCAGTAAGCTTGCTGAGGGTGCACTCTCATGGGCCCCATTCAGCAGTGGGCCTGAGTTTTCCCCAGACTTCATTTTGGCACCTAGGTACTTAGAGAAGTTGTCTTTGACATCCTTCATCAGATTCAGTCCCAGCTGAACTCTGGCATTCCCAACTGTGTCTCTGCATGCTTGGACAATGTTTCTATATTCCTCCCAGGTTACCTGTCCCTACTTCTGCCCTTTCTCTGCTTCCTTTTTATGTTGGAATTTGGCCAGGAGCCCCTTGTTCATCCACACAGGTCTCCTGGCATTTGTGCCTGACTTCCTGCTCATTGGGATGGACTGCTCTGGACCTTGGAGGAGGTGATCCTTGAATATTAACAAGCATTCTTGGGCCTCCTTCCCTTCAGGGCCTTAACCCATGGGACTCCTCCAAGAAGCTCTTTGAAGAGGGTGAAGTCTTCTCTCCTGAAGTCCAGCACTGTCAGTTAAGATTTCACCCTTATCCCTGCCCTCAGGGTCTTGAACTCTTCCATCTCATGGTCACTGCCTCACCTTATCATTCCCAACAAACCCCTCATTGTTGCTGAGTATGAGGTCCGGTACAGCATCCTCTTCTCATTAGTCCTTCTTTCACTTGGGTCAGGAACTTGTCTTCAATGCTCTCCAGCACCCTCCTGGATTCTTATGGCCTGCTGTGTTGTCTGTCCAGCAGATACTGGGGTGTTTGAAGTCTCCCATGAGAGGGGAATGTGAGGCTGCTTCTAGCTGCCTGTAGAAGGCCTCATCCACTTCTTTCTGGTCAGGCAACCCATAGAAGTCACCCGGTCTGCTCTTTCTTCCTTACCCATAAGCTCTCCATTGGCTCATCATACATCCCCAGCCAGAGCTCCATGCACTCCCATTCCTCTTTCATATAGAGCAACTCGTCTTCCTCATCTTCCCAGTCTGTCTTTCCTAAATACTCTGTATCCCTCCCAACACAGGCACGGGACTGTCCTGGCAGCAGGAAGCCAGATATCAGCTGCAACCTGCTCCCCAAGCCAGCCATGTACAGGACACCTCAGAGGTAACAACAGATCTTGGCCAGGCTGGAGAAAGCTGCAAAGTGGATGCTGGCTCTCAGGCATCAGTACCACAACCCTCTTCACTGAGGCTGCGTGATTAATTTCAGTAATCAGAACTACCCAGGAATAATCATCTCTGAATAAGTAATACATTGCCATCACTGCAACACCTGATTTTGCTCCTTCAGTAAATGAGTTCATCCTGACCTTTATGTTGGCAACACTCAATTTTGCCAGCATCATTCAAAAGCTGTGAACCAAATCTACAGGTGATTAGGACTTCAAGCCTCTGATCTTATTCCTTACTGTGTCATTTATGTTGTTATTTTTTCCTAATCCACTGATTACAAAATATAGCTCATGAAGGTGTCAGTCTAGGTGGTATCATAAGTGTCATTAAAGAAATCTGAAAGCCATCTGTTAAAGCAAGGGAAAAAGCAAAAAACGCAATGAAGGAAAGGGCTGCACAGTACTGAAGCAACTTCTCTGGGGGAAAAAAATGAGCCCCCAAAAAGTGGCAGGAACGGAGGCAGGCGAAGTGTGTACATTCTTCTTGTCACTGTAGGCAAACTGCATTTATCTGCTAAACAATGGAATAACCTCTACCACTGACACAACTAAAAATATATCTGCAATTCTACCTAAAAACATTAATTAACAATGTCCCATATTTCCTAAAATAATTTTACATTTTTCATCTGTTTCTACACTGACTTGGCCAAAAGAAAACTCTTTTGAAAAACTCCAGATTTATTAATGTGTAACAGCAGTGAATGCTGGCAAAAATATTATGAGTGGCATTGCTGTGGTTGTACATGTTGCAAGGGCTTGCAGATGTTGTGCTCCCATTTGCAAGTGAAACCATTTCACTTTCCAGGAACCAGGGAGAGGTGTGGGTTCCTCTGGGTATGATCACATATACTCAAGTGGGCAGCCACACTAAGTTTTGCAGAGTATTAACTGAAAGTCACCACTGACTCCTGTATGTTGGCTTGTTCTTCCAGAACAGAAATCTCTTGGATTTAAGCAATTGTCTATCAACATTATATTGCCACTATCATCAGGGTTGGGGCGTCTTACCATCTACATGCCCCCAGACAGACAATCATAGAATCATAGAAT
>NW_010258390.1:0-18862 GCF_000690775.1 Eurypyga helias
AGAGGAAGCTCGCTCCCGCGGGCACCCTCCGCGGCATCGGTGCCGGTCAGGGCGTGCTGAGCTGCCGAGGATGGAAAACGCTGGGCCCGGTCCTCGCAGGGTGAGTGACAGGCTTCGGTACAGGCTTCGGTACCGCCCTCACCTCGGTGCGCGTGGTCTTCCCGCGTTTACGGGCGATTTTGTGTTCCCTTCAGCGCGGCATAGCGGTTTTTAGCGCTGAGTGCCTGCTCGCGGTAGGTGGCACTCTTGTAACGTGTCTGCAAGGCGACGGGAGCCACTGTTGGTGCCGGCCGTCCGTCCGTCCGTCCGTGTGTCTGGAGCGGGCCTTGCCCGGGGCAGAGGCTCGTTCCCTGCACGGCAGGGCAGGGTGAGAGATGCTCGTAATCTGTCCTTGAAGACCGAGTTAACTTTTAGAACAGAGCAGCTGGGGAAAACCGCCTGCTTTAACCTTTTCTGTGTGGTCAGGTTGCTGCTGCTGTATCCCAGGTAAAGCGTTTTCTTGTCTTTCTCGTTGTACGTCTCCACTGACTCCTGCCACCGTGTGTATGGCCATCTTCTCCCTTCCCCTCCTCTTCCCGCGGTGCTTCCCAGCGCTGCTTTCTACCCTGAGAGCTGGAAACGGGTATCAGGAGGGACGTATCCTTCGAAAGGGAGTTCTAGAGGTGCCTTTTTGGAATGCTAGAGTGCTTTTTGAGTCAACTTACCTTCGGTGAAATTCTCTGATGCTGTCTGGGTAAAGAAGATTTTTGTCCTCCTCTCAGTTTGTTTAAGCGCAGAGTAAATTCTTTTTTTTTTTTGCCAAAGATCCATCATGTTAGGGTTTTTTTCCTTTATGTTGTGATCAGAATCTTCTTCCATGTTGAGAACTATTATTATATTTCTTTATTTTCACTATGACTGTTCACCTTGTTTTTACAACTACATGGTTTTCTTTTAACTTCAACGTTTGTTCTCACGGTTAGGGTTAGTGTTGGCCCATCAAGAAGGAGGGTACAGAGGTGACAGAGCCAAGCTGTCCTTGGTAGCAGCTGATGGTATGATGTGGGAGAGTGGCATCAAGTTGCAGCATGAGCAGTTCAGATTAGATGCTAAGGAGAAAAAGCCTTTGGTGAGATGATTCAGTGCTTGGAACAGGTTACTCAGAGTTTTATGGGTCTTCATCCCCGGATGTTTTCAAGCTGCACTTAAGAAATGCTGGGGCTGATTTGATTTCGTGTTGGCGACGGCTCTGAGGGGACGGTTGGACATGATGATGTTCATGAGCTCCTTATGTCCAACAGCTTTGTGATCCTGCAAAGTATTTTTAATGCTGCAAGCTGAAGAGTATAAGGAACAGATGGAACATTTTCTAATTTGCACTATATATATGGTTCAAAATACAGTCACTGAAGAGAGATTGGGGGTAGGGCCACCAGGCATAGATGTGTGGTCTGTAGTGTGCAATGTGTTTAAAAATAGTAAGAAAAATGTTTATTTTCTGCCTGTAAGTGGTTTGGTATTACTCCCCAAGGGAATGTGAGGTAAGCAAGCAAATCCTTGATTACTGTTAGGAATAAAGCTTCATGGTGATGTAAACATTGCACAGAACCAGGCAGTAAAGGCAAAATAAAATGTATGTAACATTTTTAAATGAAAGGCAAAAGAAGCGTGTAATCTGTTTCAACTAACTTTTTAGTTTTAAAAGATAGATTGTCTAAGTTTACTGGGGGATGAGCAAATCTCCAGAGCTTTTCTTAATACGTGGCTATACTAGCTGCACTTTTGTCTGGATTTGAGCGTTACTTGTTGTTCTTCATTGCTCCTGAGCTGTATGTTGGAGCCCAGTTTGGACTAACCGTGTGAGCAGGCATCCCTTAAGCATGAGAAAGATAGAAATAAATACCAATTTCTTAATTTTTAATTAGCCCTAGCTTGTCTTCTGGATATGCTCTGAAATCCGTGTAGAGGTGGTGGTAGTGGGTGTTTGTGTATCTCCAGTGTTATTAACAGCACCATTATGAAAATGTGGACCTTGTAAAATCCAGGAGGGAGAGCCATAGCAGAGAATACTGCATAGTCTTGGTGTGCTTTTATTTAGATTTCTGTTCTTCCCAGTTTTAGTCAGGAAATAGATTTGGGGTTTTTTTAAGTGTGTTTTTGTTTTGAATACAGGTGTTTTGTTCTAAACAGAAGTCAAAGTTGTTACTTTGCAATTTGGATGTTTTCCTCCCTTGCACTCTGCTCTGGTATTTGTTTTGAAAGCTGTAATTTTTCTGGGCATAAGCAGCTACTGTTTTGTGTCTGTGATTCGCATTCCAGATGGTTGTGTTTGGGGTGAAATATTAGTTAAAGAATTTAAAACAATGTAATATATTCAGCATGAAATGTCACTGAAACAGCAAATAACTTCAGATGTGCTTTTTAAAAAATTCAACTTTCATTACTTCACAGAGGAATAGATATATATTCCATCATTTAACCACTGAGTTTAAAAACCTGCTGTGAAATGATGCAATATATCTTAGATTGGATGTATAATTCCTTTGATGTTACTTCCCTGGTTGTGTGTCACTTAGGGGCAAATAAACCTTCCAGCTCCAGCCAGGACTCACTGTGTCACTGTGTGAGGCTCCTCCTGTACCTCCACAGCTGTGCAATTCCTATGCAACACCAAGTGTGACAGCATTTCTAGCTACTTTGTTCCACTACTAATTTGTTTCTTTAAAAAACCCCAGTTCTATAGCTTCAAGCAGAATTGCATAGGCTTTGTTTCTTTAAAAACCCCCAGTTTTATAGCTTCAAGCAGAATTGCATAGGTTGAGTTTATTACACTGTTTGCGTCCCACCTGGAAACAGTTTTCATGGTCTTTTAGAAATAAAGGTACTGCTGTCTTCTTTTTCATTGTTGTTCTGGCAGCATTGAAAGAAAATGGAGCTGTAGGAAATAAAAAATCCCAAACACCCAAAAAGCCCCTAACGAAACCACTAAATATTTAGTGATAAAACAAACTACAAAGCACCTCCCTCACCAATACCCACACCATGCCTTTGCCCGGGGTGAATGACTGGTTACTGGGTTGGAGATTTCTGTGCACCATGTAGAAAACATTTCCCTCCGGGTTTTCTGGAGTGTAATTTCATCATGAAACTCTTCATTGGTATTAGGGGAGGACTTCCATGTGTCATGAGAGCATTCCAAACTGTGTGTGTGCTTGGATTGGGATTACTTCTGTAGGTAGGGAACTGCTTGTGCAGCCTTTGGTAGGTATTTTTTTCACTTAGTCTTAGCTGAGCACAGCTGAGGAGCTGAACCTGTCCCTCCTCCCCCCTCCCACTGCAAGAGTTCTGTATAACGAGGGAAAAGAATCTGAAATACGGCCGATCTGTAGTTCAGAACTGAACTACACGGAAGTTACTGAGTGCTTGCGGCACTGCTAGCCGTGCCCTTTAAACAAATTGTATTTCTATTTATAGAACTGAAATAATAGACCGTTTTATATTTGATAATGTGATTAATGCTGACAGTTTCCCAGTGTTGTCCCAGGTGACAAACAGATTGCTCCTTACTCACAGTCTCTGTGCATACACAGAATGTAATCTCTTTGAGTGATTGGGTAATATACTCTACAATCAAAAGCAATTACAGAGTAGGATACTTTGTGTCATCCACAAAAAGTAGCATAGTCCCTAGGCTTGTGCCACGTCAGCCTTTCTCTGTAATCGCGCTCGGTGCAATACAGAAAGACTTGGCTTTAAAATAATTTGCTGAGCAGCATCAAGATCTGGTCATTGTCTTAGCGTCACTAATTGTTTATCATCTCTTCATCAAGTCTATCCTGAAAGCATGTCTGTATGTGCTCTGGGATGACGGATTTCGTTTGGGTAAATCAGAAGCAGACTCTTTAAAACAAAACTTTGTTCTGTGTTGGAAGTGAAAATACAACAAAACCCATCAGGATACAACCAAATACAACACTGGGTACAAAGCATGCCTGGTAGTAAGTCAGGAAAGGTCCGTCCTGGTCTGCTCACAGACTTGGGATTAAGCTCTATACCACGGGCACCCAGGTATAGCACCTTACCCACCTCTCCCTTCAGGGGAAGGGCTGGCAGGACTCTGAGCGCTCAGTCTTTCTACTGACACAACTTAGGCTTTTTCCTTCCCCCCACCCCAAGAGATCAGTGTCTTCAAAAGTTCCAGGTTTATAATAGTACCTACTGTATGCCGATACATTTTGTGACTTTGCTTTATTGTCATTTATTTGGCTAAGACATTTGTACACAGACACAAAATTCTATAGAAGTACATTCCCAGCTCGTATTAATGAATTGGTCCAAGCTAAGCCAGAGCAAATCTATAAAGAGTTTTGTTGTTTCATAGAATCACAGAAGGGTTTGAGTTGGAAGGGACCTTAAAGCCCACCCAGTCCCACCCCCTGCCATGGGCAGGGACACCTTCCACTAGACCAGGTTGCTCCAAGCCTCATCAGGTTTGTTGCAGAGAAAACAGGTTTGGGGCTGATGAAACTGCCTGAAGGCTGGTTTGCTGCTTTCTGGCTTTTACTGATGTTGAAGATGTGATGATGGTCATGTTCCTCACATTACAGAGGCAGCAGTCTGTGAGTGCTACTGGGTATTTAATTGTTACAAAATGAGGCTTGCTAATTAGGTTTATGAGCAACTGGTTTCTCTTTGATAGCAAAGAGTATGACCACAATTGCTAGCTAGCCTCATGGACCTGATGGAGGCCAAAAGACTGTTCTGACTGCCCTCTTCCCTGCTGTCCTGTTTTGTTAGAAACTTTGATTTCCCTTCCTGCTTTCTTACCCTAGGTAATGCCACTTTTTTTTCAGCAATCAGCTGGGCAATCCAGAACTAATTATCCTGATTTACCTCTCAGACACCCCGTGAGGCAAGTGAAGAAAAGCTGTGGGGGACAGTTCAGAAGGAAAAGGACCAATTAAAGTAAATCTGTGTTTAAAGAGGTTAGAAAAATGCTGGCGGCTACAGCTGAGGCATTTCAAGAGTGGAGTGTTTGTGACATCCAGACTAAAGAATAGGAAGTTGTGACTTTTCTGGAAACTGTTTCCTTTTCAAGGCATAATGTGTAAACAGAGTTCACCTTCAGGACAGAAACCTTTTTTTTTTTACCTAGACCTAGAACTCATGCAGCCTTTTCAGTAGGGTTTTCATATTTGTTTGTAGCAACTACACATATTCAAAGTTACAGACTTTCATAATGGAATCGTCTGGAGGTGAATTAACTCTTCCTTTGCAACCTGTTGCAACCCTAAGGTAGGACTTCCTTTTATTAAAAACTGGCAAATGTGTAAGTTAGGCGGCTGTTGATTCGTTAATGTTCTGTTTACTTTCCTACCTTGAAAGGAGAAGCTATTCCAGTCTGTCCACACCTTGCATCTGAGTTTAATTTTCCGACTTCGGGTTTTTTGTTGTTGATGTGTCCATCCCCTTCTCCCTTCCCGTCCTCCCCAAGTGTCTTTCAGGCTGCTAACTGCTTATGCTCTATCTGGAACCTGTAAGAGAAAAGCAAAGAGGAAATGCTGCTTTTGTAAGCCTATATAATTGTGTTTTGAGAGACTGATAACTGTGATTGCTGTTGAAAGCAAGGGGAAAAGATCTCGCTTCCCCATAAGCGCATTCAATCTTCAAAACTTCTGTGAGCCGCCATGTCTCACACTCCCAGTGGCCCCCGTCACAAGGCCGGGTTTGTCACAGCCACGTCCCTGTTAGCTGGGACTCACAGGGATAAAACCACACTTCTGTCTTCTCAGCTGGGGCAGTCACTTGTTGCAGGTTTTGAAATCTCATTTGGAGATCAACCAGGTGCTGGCGAGACAGTTTTTGACCTGGAAGGTGATCTGATTTGCAGTCTTTCCCTCCTCTTTTTTTTTTTTTTTAAAATACTTTGATGGTATTTGATGCAAATACTGATGTTAATGGCTTTTAGAAAATGACACTGTGTAGAGCAGGGGTTATTACGATTTTGAACTCTAGAGTGATGAACAGAAAGGTTACCTTTGTGTGGAATGATCTAAGTGTTAAACACAGTATCTTAAGAGAGCGTCTTGGTCTGAGCTTGTAATTTTGGTTGATGGTACACTATTTTTTAAATACTATTCGAAGACTCATAAGAGATTAAGAAAAAAAGCCCACCAACAAAAAGCAAATGACGGAAGAAGCCCTAAAGTACACCTGTTTTATAATTAATTAATTAATTAAAAAAAAAAAAAAGGACAACATTTTGGCAAAATACCTTTCTTTTGTCATCCCAGTACAAGGTACAGCCTTTATCAGACAGTGCACTGAAGGCATGACTCTGTAGCAACCTTCCATTAGCTGATACATCAAAAACCTCCCTTTTATGGTTTTAGAGGGACTTTAACTTCTTCCCATTAAAAATGAATAATAAAATTTTGAGCTTTCATCATAATGGGGTTAGGAGGATGTGTTTTGCTTTTTATAGCTATACCAATGATCGAAAAGTCAGTTGAAACCATTGCAGAATTAGGGAAGAGGTCATCCGTAGAAGTCCAGTGCAAAGAGTCTTTTAAAGAACACTCTGGGATTTAATACAAAGGTGATTTCTTTGTGTTGGTAAGCGGCCCATCTGCACTTCATGTAAGACATGAAACAAAGGGAAGATGGGAAATACCTCATCCAGAAATCTGGGGCAAGAGGTACTTCGGTGTGAAGAGTCTTCTGCAGACATTTTCCTAAATCAGGACACAGTAGAATGAAATGTTCCTACGCCCCCCCCCACCAATTCCTGAGTAACATTTCAAGACCTTTACTCCATATTGTGGAAATGGCAAAAAATGTGAGAAAGTTTTGTATGCGTTTGTCCCGTACAGTGAAAAATATGCCAGGTACCCGTAATAGGCTTAAGGGTCTGCCTGCAGGGGTCACAGTGGACTTGCTACGTTAAGAACAATCAGATCTCTGGTAGGGTTGAAAATGAGAGCAACAAAAAGGAAATCTGTCCAGAGAGAGAAAAGCACTGCTGGTTATTTATGTGTTTCATCCCACGATCTTCCCTCTGCCCAATCGGAATCAAAACTCTAGAAAGACTCTTTTCTGCCCTTTCTTCAAATGATAATTCAGTTTTTCTGCACATTTTTCTTCCTCTATAACATCTGTTCCAAAATAATGATGCTAATAGAACTGTATTAAGTTTTCCCACTGCCAGGAATTGATCTGCATAAAGAATAACAATCATCCAGAATCCTTTCCCACTGGGCTGTAATTCCCGGATTTATCCAGTTCTCTGGTGTACCCAGAAATAGCTACATAGAAAGATGTTCCCTGTGGAACTCCCAGCTACGCCTTACTGCGAAGGTTTGCAATGTGTCAGTATGACGTGCTGTGGGGTTATGGCCGTAAATGCCGTGTTACGGTATGGCGTGAGGAAGCTCGCTGCTACTTCAGCTGCCTTTGTGTGTTGTGTTTTGCTCTGCCCCAGAGCCAGGCACTCCGGGAGAAGGCAAGGAGGAGTGCAGTAATGCAGTGAAGAAGCTAGACAAAGCTGACATCTTTATCCCTAATTATGGATCAATGCTTTTAATTTCTTAAACTTCTGTGCCATATAGTGAAAAACATTTTACTTTTATAAAAATATGTAACTTCTGTGTAAATTATCATCCTAAAAAGAGAAAATTGTCGCTTTGGGTTTCAGGGTTATTGATTAAGTGAGTTATGTTGAAATACCAAGTCAAAATAAACTCTCTGGTGGGTAACAGTAATGTGGATCCGTTTCATTCAAATTCACATCTATTTGTCTGGGGTTTTTTCCAGGTTACAGTGAATGGTCATGCAGCGTTCCCTTGTGATCTGAAGATAAACAACATTTATTTTTCTTGCCCTCTAGATGGCTGTCTTGTTCTCTTTTAAAGAACCTCTTACACAAAGAAGAGCTGTAAGGGAGAAAGTTTATTTAAATAGTCACAGTTTTTACATGTTTGCATATTTGCAACATACTTAAGTGTTTATGAGCAAAAATGCCGATATCTGGCTATATCACTGAAAACCTGCTGTGAATGACTGTGAGCTGATACATCTTCTGCCACTGGGCAGGAGGAGAATAAGTAATAACTTGTTTGAGAGCTGAAAAAATCTCCCAATACGTGTTTCATGATATCAACACACTGCTAATTTCTTGTGGGAACAAAAATTCTCTAGTGATTCTAACAGGCACAGCTGTAGTAGTGTGTTTCCATCTGCCTAATTCTAGAGGAATTTTGCTTACTTCATTTATCTTTAGAACTTCAGTCTTTTCACTAGCTACAAGTGTGTGGGGAGTAGGGTGAAGATACTGAGGGAATGTTCTCACAGTATTTCTAGTGTGTTCGGAGAGTAGGACATACAGGAAGGTTTTTTGAGTGTTTGTGTGTTGCGGGTTTTTTTTTTCCACCAAAAATTTGTGGCTTCATCTTGCAAGTTTGTATTTAGATGAACTAAGTCTTCAGAAGAACCTTGTGTAGGTTGTGTGGATTGTCTTTAAATGGACTGTTATGAATTAATTTGGAAGATGAATGAGTGTTTTGTGCACTTGACATGAAGGAAAGCCAGCAAAGCAAAAAAATGGTTCCTTTATTTTGTAAGCATTGTTTAAAAAAAAAAACAAACGCAGACAACCCACCAGAGGAAACCCCTGAAAACCCCCAGATGAAACATGGGTCATACGTCCATTTTGACTAGTTTAATAATTTCTAAAACATAGGAAGGGCTTTACAGATGTTAACAGGCGCTTGTGACCCTCTGCGTGGGAAGTCAGTGGTTTGTATGCGTTCATAGGGGGACAATGTGGGCAGCTGAGCACCATGCCACGCTCATCGCTCAAACCTTTTATTTATTGTAAATAGCTGTAAATTTATAGTTGTAAATTTATGTAATTTGGTAGAACTGTAATTCGTTTGGAGTTTTGCATATGCATTTTGATCTCTTGCAATTCCATGTGTAGCTTATGGCTGAGATTCTAAATAGTGACTCCCAAATCTAACTTGGGGGGATGTGGATGATGACCAAGCTTATGTATTTCACTGCGTTTTTGAATACCCAAGTCATTACTTCCAAGTCAGACATTTAACCATGTTTTGGGCTTTATAACAAACTGTAGGTCATACAGTAATTGCCGAAAAAATTGCTCAATAAACCCAAATCTTCAGGAATCACCCCTCAGTGGTGTGGAGTGAAAACTTCCTGAGGTTTCCAGTTCTTCTTTGGGAATAAAACTGAAACTTTTGTTTCTTGAACTCCTTCAGTTATTTTGTTAGGTACAGCCACTTAATGCAGGAGTAAGCAAGTCCAGTGTTTGCTATCAGTTGATATTTATCTTTATTTGTAAGTAAATCAACCTAGAACATGACATTGGCATTTACTGTGTTGTAGTACAGAGGGGCAGAAGGATCAATTACACAGTTTTCTGAATTCTGATGAAGATATTTAATTTTTACAGTTTCCTTTGTTTCTGTATGTCTTTGCCTATTTTTTCTTGCTTCTGAACTACTGAAAATGGAGTTTTCTCAGGAAGTGGCACACTGAACAAGCAGCGCCCTCCTTTGGGCTGCAGCACCGATCTTGGGGTGTTGAGAAGCGACTGCCTCGTTAATAGCTTTTAAAGACAATTGTTAAGGGATGGTAACTTATATGATTTAGCCTTGCTTAAAATAATTGCTTTCTGGAAGAGACTCTCTTGTCTAAGAAGTTAATGCTTCAGAAGGGGAGATGTTAAGATTATTAAGCATCCTTCTGCTGTCGTGAAGAAAGATGCCAGTTTCCATAAGTGACAATTAGCACAGTCTGATAGTAACTTCGGTTAGGAGGTGACTGGCTTAATTTGCCTCTCCTGCACACAACAGGTCGTGGTGTGGTAGATAAGCAGTTATGCGTACTCCATGATTAAGGATGAATCATGTTTGAAAATCATGATGTAAAGCATTTGGTGATCTTATCAGTCATTCATAATAACTCCTATGTCATGCAGACTTTTTATGAAAAAGAGCAAAGTAATTGGTGTCCGTCACATGCACTTGTGTTAAGATCACTATTTCCGTGACAGTACTGCACTTTAATAGAGTCTGTCAGCTTAGCTTAGCCTGTAATGGCTCACAGCACATCAGTCTTAAAGAATACATGAATCTATTAGTGAATAAGTTAACTGTAATTTTACATGGAATTGTACCACAGGACTCTCTTAGGGACAAAAAGTTAAACATAGAGGGAATCCAGTGCAGTGCAATTAGGTCACAGAGCTTCGGAAGTAGTAGGGTGAGTGAGGATAAACAGGAACAGGTTGCCCAGAGAAGTTGTGGATGCCCCATCCCTGGAAGTGTCCAAGGCCAGGCTGGATGAGGCTTGGAGCAACCTGGGCTAGTGCAAGGTGTCCCTGCCTGTGGCAGGGGGGGGACTGGATGGGGTTTAAGTTCCCTTCCAGCACAAACCATTCTATGATAAATGGTCAGTTCACTTAAAAAAAATAATCAAAGGCCAAATAAGAGACCTTTGAGGTTAAGAAAAACACATTATGAGGTTTATGTTTGACTTTATTAGGTTATTTTTGTTTATAGAATTTTCAGGTTTATGTAATTTAAATATATTTCCAACCAAGTAGATGGCTTGGTAACATTCTTAAAAAGCTCCAAAACGTGTGTTTGTTTTGACTTTCAGCAATGCGTGGTCACCTGAATTATTTGTTATTAAAAAAAAAAATTAGATTACTTGAGGAGCAGGAGAAAGATTAAGGCTGATTCGCAGTGCAGCTGTGTTTGTATGAGAATGATGCGTCACCAGGAGTGGCGACAGTGAAAGTGGTCATGTCTGAAGAGAGGGGGATGCCTGAAATCTGTCAAAACTAAATGAATGAGGAGTTGTTGAGGGCGTTTTCATCTTTGGAACACCTGTTCTCAAGACAACAGAAATGTGTTTTTCCACTTCAGTGTCTGTAGCAGTGTCCTTCAGTCAAAAGGTGGATAATCTTTCTTTCTTGTCTTGCATTCTTTCAATTTTTTTTCTGATAGTGCCTTTTTCAAATGATGCTTGTACAGAATGTCAAAATGCCAAGTAAGAGCATATCCTTTTCTCAGACTTAATTGAAAGTGCCATAAAGACAGTGTGAATTTGAATCTTGCAGACCAACATGCTCGCAGGGATGTGGGATGGAAGATTTACCAAGCTGATCACATCTCTTTTAGGTGATATTTTTCCCATGTTTCTTTTTTCTAATGCTACATAGAGAATGTGGGAAAAGTCATACTGGTGTCGTAACACTGTTGGTGTAGGATAGGCACACCTGGCATTGATTGACTTTTTCACAGCCTCGTTGTTTCAAGACTTTTTCCCCACACGCATTTGATTTTGTTTTCTTAGGTTTTCTATCTGTGAAGCTCACTCCCTTAGCCCGCTGCCGCTGGTGTGAAGGGATGCTTGGTATCGAAAGGAAGAAAAAAGCAGAATGTCATAGGCACAGGTATATCTAACGGCTTTTGTGGCTGTGCCTTCTGTAGATATGCCTGAGCTATCTTTGAACCAGTGCCCTTGGACGCCGCTCACATTGTGACAGCAGAGTGGACTTGCAGTCGATGTTAGAGAAGTGGAGACAATATTCAGGTGTTTGGCACGTGCTGAGATCCATCCGAACTGTGTAGTTAAAACTCAGCTTGATTGATCCGAAGGTAGCTTTGTCCCAAGGAAAGATACATGACTGAAACACCTGGGGTTTCCAGTCATGTAAAATTAGGGAAGATGTGAGGTTGTGCTGTCATATTCAGTGTTTCTGTAGTGCTGCTGTTCTCCGATCACACACAAGTACTGCTCGTTTGAGATCATCACTAACTCCAGCTTTTTGTAACACTCTCGTCTCTCCTTTTTGATTCTTTCCAATAACAGTGGTGATAGGGTCTGTGTATGAGAAAAATCTGATGTGTGCCCTCCTTTATTTTTTTTTTTCCTGCTTAGCTGGCAAGTCAATGAAAAGGCTTGCAGCGTTTGCCATTTTTGTAAGGGAGTCGGGTGTTTTTTGCCGTATTTTTATCTAATTGCCAGGACACACGCAAAAAAGACAGGCACTGTATGTGAAAGTTCCACATGTTTAGTTCTGAAAATTTTGCTGTGATGGAAAACTGGAGGTGAACTTGGAGAGTGTCACTGGCTTTTCTTTTTTTTGGAGGATGGGTGGTGTACGTTGCATGGATGTTCGAGTCTGCAATGGATCGGAACGTATGTGCCTTATGGGTATTCGCAGTCCGTTGGTCAGTTTGGTTTTCGGGTTATTCTCATCCTGTATGGAAGCTAGCATGTGTAACACTTGATAAAGTAGGTAATGGTTGCTGGAATTTTATTCCCATCTTTTACTCTCACTGGATTTCTTTTTTTAGTATCTGATACTAAATCTGATACTGTAATAATAAGGTGTGTATATTTAAGTACATAGCTCTGTAGAGGAGTATTTGTAGCTTCTTTCTCCATTTAGTTTTAAACATACAGAGTATCCATAAGGCAACTTGTATGTTCCTGACACGATAGAGTAGTCACGCTATCCACTTTCTGTCTGCTCTGGAATCACGTCCGCATTCCCTTGTATCTTTTGGGGATTCATTCGAGCAGAACTGTATGTGCATATTTTAAATCTTTCTTTTTCTTACCATCATGCTTCCCCTCTACAAAAGTAATGCTAAATCTGCTAGAACTCAGGTAGATCTAGGCCGTATGTAAAGACCATTAAAGTAACAAAAGGTTTCTAGCTACATGAAGAATAAACAAGAAAGAGTAGTAGCAACACCAAATCTAAGTATGTCCCAAAACAGTGGGGCATTTTATTGGAGTGGCATAGTGTGAAAAATTTTAAGTCTGGTGGCAAGTTTGTCCAGTACATTTGTTGAGTTGAATGTTGCCAGTCAATTAGTAAATGACAAATTAGTACCGCTCGGGGTGTGTGTGTAGGATGTAAGTGCATTTTGGCTTAAGTAACATTCATCAGATTCTAAAGGGATTGGCCTTAAGTGTGTAAGAACATAGGTGGGAGGATAAACAAGATTTTTTTTCTATCCTAGCTGCAAGGGTGGAGCTGAGTCACCTTTTTTGTATATTTGTTTTATTTTAGTTTTGTATAATACCATTAATGAAAGAGGAATGTGTAATATACTTCACCTTTGTAACCTCTGTTGGTCGGAAGGAGGATGTCTACGTCTATTTATTAGGATGTGATAGAAGACTGTATCTTATCTCATTCTTCGGCATAATACTCTGCCTTATCCTAAGTTTTATGACTACCTCATGCCAGAAGGTTATTAAACGTGAGCATATGGCTTCTGTCCTGGTGGTAGCACTAAGCACTCTCGCTGAAATGCACCAAGCGTTTGGAGGAAGGAAAAACCAGAAAAGAACAAATTAAAAAAAAAAAAAGGCAAAAGGAAAAAAAAGCTGTAAAATGATAATGAGGGAGCATGCAGTCCCTCTCAGCAAGCAGCTCACCAGAGCAGAAGTGTGGCCTCAGTCACGGCACTGTGACTCATTATTAGAATCCTTTGCCTAAAGGCTTGGAGCAGTGATGCAGGAGAACTTCACGCTGGGAAGCTGATAGCTCCTTGGAGTGACTGTGAGACTAATCAGGCAGCCGCGGCTGCTGAAGGCTTGCGCTTGTTTCCTGACAGACATATTCAGAGTCAAACTTTAAGACTATTGGGTTGCATGCATTTCGGTGAGGGCACAAAGCATCCCAGCTTATTCGGTATGAAATGTTGTTGTTACGATAATAAAAATTATTATCATTATTACCAGCCTCAATTCTCTGGGGAATAAGAAAATGTCCTTTTGGAACTGCTGCGACTCTGACATTTTGTTTTGTAAAATATTTCTCTGACTTGGACAGGGCAGGATGTTCATTTTCAACATTAGAATAATATTTTCCTATTAGCCTAGGAAAGTCATTACTAGAATGAATATTCTTCTGGTGCTGCTCTCCGTCATTATAGTGACAGCACGGGAATTATATTATTAGCCTAATTCTAAAAATTTTCTACCTTGTACTCATTTTCTATTCCTGATTGGTTCAGCATCTTTGCATAATGTTACTGCCACATAACTCCTCTGTTGTAATGACAAAGGTATTCATCCTTGGTCACCTCAAAGCCTGTTGAAGGTTGAATAACGTTCCAAGTTTCTTCATGTTCTTAACTGTGTCGTGGGTTCTTAGCTATATATATGTAATTATTCATAAAGAAAGCAAAATTGATATTAAATGAAGGCATGAGAGGCCTACAGGGAAGACCAAACCTTGGGAAAACCAAGCTTTTTTGGCTATGCAGTAGGCTGTTATTTCAGCATCCCATCTCTTAGGTCTAAGGGCACAACGTAAACACTATCCTTTTTTCCAGTGATGATGCTGGGAATGGTTACCTGACATATTTTAACACTGGAAGTCCAGTCTTAAGTATCTTTCTTTTCATTGTACCATGTAAAGAAGACAGCCAGTGCCCAAAATTGGGACCCACAGCAGCCTGCTTACTGAATTGCTTTAACCAGCAAATAGAAAATGCCAAGGAAAATGATGGGCTTGAGATTCTGCTTTGTTAAGGATTCAGACATGTGACTTCATTAAACAACCAAGGCAGGTTGGTCGTCTTTCCACACAGAATACAGTGAGGAGATGGTCCACTGACACCCGGTATTAATAGGAATAAAGTGCATTAGGAATTTGCGCAGTGGAAACTTAGATACACAGAGAATTCAGGTACCTTTCAGAGCTGACTGGCAACCAAGTAGAGTATTTGGGAATTAGGTTCATAGGTCTCACTTGTAAATTTATTGCTGAAAGGTTCTTTAGAGTTTTACGGTTCCTTTTTTTGAAGATCTAAGAGGAGAACGTGTGGTTCTTTATGCCTATGTGAATGAGCAAGCCAATAAAACTTACTCATGCTCACAGTGATGTTAGAAACAAGAGTTATGTGTTTGTGGGATTTTTAATTGTCTTGCTTGGAAACATGAACTATCGGGATTCTGAACATTGTTTTCTAAACCAAGTGGTCACGACACGTGTGTTTGTCATCTCATTTCCTCCATTGATTATATTTGAAATGTATTGAACCAAGGAATGGTTTGGAGAAAAGCACAGTATGTTGAGAGGTGATTAAACCAGATAGAGTAAAAGGGGGGGGAGTGTCTGAGACTTGAGTTTGCCTCGTCTAGCTGAAATGAATTAGAAATGTGGGATAAACTTACACCCTCATACATTCCTGTGACAACCTACTTGACGTAAACAGCAGTTATACAGAACTATGGATTTGACCTCCTTGTGTCTGGGTTTCAATACCGTTTAAAATCTGAGCAAAATGAAGACCCAGATTGGATGAATTTTTATGAACTTGCGACGTTGCATTGTAACTATGGGAGCGAATGGACTGCATATGCCTCTTCAGATGTGTACAAGTCTGAACCTTAAGAATTTAAAATAGTATTGGGTAATAATTTTAACGGTTTGGAGGTTGGAAAATATTCTGTCTGTGTGTACTTTGTTTTGTTTGAAAATTTCACGATGCTTTGGGATGGTAAATTACCAGGGCACTGTACTCAGCTAGAAAGTATTTGTGTGTCTGGGCTTATTAACTGTTCAATAGTAAATTGCGAGCTCTATGGCGAGAACACGTGCCAACACTTTGCAGGCTGCAATGCACGTATTGAAGCTGCTCGTTGGTGCAATGCAAATGGCATGTTGGCAGGACCAGGTAAAAGCAGTTATTGGGATATTTTGTTCATCACTGAATACTTGCAAATAGTGGCCTAAATACAATTAAATAAGGGACATAAATAGTTTAAAACCTAGGTGTAATGCAAATATAAAGAAACTGTGTAATTCTGTATAATTTGGGAATACAGTATTTATCAAGTGTGATGTTTTCAAGGAAAATAATGTGGGGCCCCTGTCAGACCTTGCATTGCAGTGACAGTCATCTGGCCTACTTTTTGTATCTTGGTAATATTTTGATTACTTGATAGGGTCTAATCACCACTGACCACAGCAAATAACGAGACAAATTTGGGTCTTTCATATCTCCGCATTATTCCAAGACACATCTTGATAAAATTTGTAAGGCTGGAAGCAGAATGCCATGGGGGTCTCCCCAGAGCAGAGCAGAAGGGGAGAACCACTGCTGCTTTGGATGCTGCCTAGGGCACGGTTGGTTTTCTGGGGTGCCAGTGCACATGGCTGGCTCATGCTGAGCTCATCAACCAACGCCAAGTCCTTCTCAGCCCTGCTCTCGATCCATTCTCTGCCTAGGCTGTATTGGTGCTTGGGATTGCCCCGACCCATGTGCAGGACCTATGTGTGCTGCAGTTTTCCTTTTGTACGTTGTTTGTTTCCTGAAGGATTGCACTGCTTGTCCCTGGTAAATGCACTGTTCTCTGCCCTCTCTTTACGGTACTCCCTCACCAAGTTTTCTACTTAGTCTTTCTAAAGAATTCCTTGTTTTACCTCTTAAAAATAAGCTTTGTATAAGATGGTTTAAGTGTCTTTACAGTTCATCTCTTAAGCCTCTGAATGGCCAAGGCAGTCGTTAGGGCTTTTTTGACTTCTGTTTTTTGCTTTGGGCAAATAATTTGGGCGAAAATACAAATGTTTTAGAGAAGTGCAATATGCTGAAAGAACACTGTCTCTTAATTTTAAATATATTCTGAATACAGGTAGAATGTGAGACTTGTTTAACATAATATTCCAGTTTAGTTATTGTATAACAGAATAAGAAATCCCAGAGGAATTTTGTTAGCAAGGTTAAATGGAATCACATACACTCCTTATTATTGCAAAAGTTTCCTTAATCACATTGTTTAAACTTTTCAATACACTGTAATGCTTATTAGTGGTTTTTCATTTTCAACTGTCAGATAATTCCTTTTGCTAACTCTAGATAAACAGTACTCTCAATACTTTTGGTTTTAGTTATAGATGATTTATATATGACCAGACAGCTGATATAATAAAGAAGTATTGTGTTTTCCACTGTGTCGAACTTAGAGGTTCAAATGTGTTAATGCAATTGATTTGATTGTAATACTTTATAAAAGTTTCTTCAACTAAAATACTGTTAGTGATTCTTCCTGTCAAAGGTTATGAAAGGAAATTAAATGTACTTTGAGCTGTAATGACAGCAGATGGTCAGGGTCTAAACCAAAGGAAATAGAAATAGTCTCATGGTCTCTTTTTGCTTCTGTTTTCAAATGAAAACTGTACATTAACAGAAGTCCTTATAATAGAGACACTGTAATGTATCTTCTCTTAAATGGGCAAGCGTGAAGAAATGAAGGAAAATTTTCCAAGATTTGGGCTATCATTTGCTATACAATTTTCAGTGATGGTTCCCCTTTTTTGGCTACGTTTTTTCTTTAATTTCTTTTGTTTATCAACTTGAAACTTGATTTGCGTTAGTGTTGGAAGAAATTTAAGAGACGTGGGTAAGGATCCTGAATAGACATATCAGAATTGTCATGAGCTTTTAAAAACAAATACCTAAATAAACTTCATTTTTTGCTGTTTGCTGGTTGGGTGTAGGTGATTGGTTTTGGTGTGTGTGGGTTTTTTTTTTTTTTCCTGTCTTTTTGTGGGAGAGGGAAGTGCTAAACCTGGGGGTAGTTGGGATCTTTATCCTTTGGTATGGAAGTCATCTAGTATTCGAAAGGGAAGATAATGAAGAACATATGTTTAAACTTATGAGTGCACTCACAAGAATTTTCAAGTCTAGCTCGAGCCTTTAGGATTTGAACTTTATTGGTTACCTTTATATTTTTTGAATTGAAGCAAAGGAAATAAAGTAAGTGGCATAGGTAGGTATTGAGGGGGTTATAGTCAGGCTGAGTGGTATCAGATAAAGGAATTAATAGAATTTGATGTGAAAACAAAATTTTATCAATTCTGAGCTAGTTAAATTTTGAAAACTTGAGATTTAATAACTTAGGAAAGATGGAGAACAATGAAAATGGGACAGGCTAATACCATTAATGTCGTCTTGAACCCATTAGCTTTTCTAAAACTGCACTGTACTCATCTAAATGGGGTTGTCAGGAGAGGAAAATGTGTGACAATATCAAGAGACTGTGGACAATCCACTGTTTAAACTGTATCACCCCTACTATTATTAAGTAATGATGTAGGGTGTTTGGGTTTTTTCACCCCATGTCTAATTTGTACCAGTTTAGCTGTTTTCTTTCTTTTCTGACCAGTCTTCAAATTCCTGCAGAATATTTGTCATTTTCTTTCCAATGTGACCTTTATACATGATAAAGTTAGTTTCATAAACAAAAAATAGCTGAATTCTGCCAGTCTTTTGCTGAGGTTCTTTCTGTAAGTCTTTTATATCCCTTTTAAATGGGAACACCAGAATAACTCGTATTATACTTGCTTTGATTAGCAAACTGCAATAATGGAATAATTTCCCCTTGTCTTCTCCACTCTTACATGCACCCAGTTACTGCTTTCATTAATTTTTCCCCAACATTGCAGTGGAACCTTAAATTGGAGTGCTTTCCCAAGTTCTTATTGGAACTGTTCTTCTCCCAAGATCTTGCCCACTTATCTGTGGCTTGAATCCTTTTTCATGCCCCTGGATGAGGGGATTGAGGGCACCCTCAGTCAGTTTGCAGATGACCCCAAGCTGGTTGGGAGTGTTGATGTACATGAGGGCAGGATGGCTCTGCAGAGGGATCTGGACAGGCTGGATCCAGGGCCAGAGGTCACTGTGTGACGTTGAACAAGACCGAGTTCCGGGTCCTGCACTCGGGCCACAAAACCCCTGGCAACACTACAGGCCTGGGGATGAGGGGCTGGAAAGCTGCCCAGCAGAAAAGGACCTGGGATGTTGGTAAACAGCCGCTGCATGAG
>NW_010258390.1:18980-71558 GCF_000690775.1 Eurypyga helias
ATCCTGGGGTCAGTTTAAATTACAAGGGGCAGCCTATCTTTTGAAAATTTGGGTTACATGGCTTATATTTAGAGTCCTTTCCTTCCACTTGTTTAAAACTGAGGAGACTGGTATTTCCATGCTTCTCTAGCTTCATCATGTTTAGAGAAAACGCCTGACCGCCACATTTGAACGCAGAGTGTGTCCTTCATGCCAGCTTCTCCCTGTAACGTTGGGTGGCTAAAATAGAATTCTGCTGGAGCACTGAGTCACGCGGGCTGACCCAGCAGAGCGCTGTGTATGTGACACATAATGAAAGGTTGAACTGTCTGTCTCGGAGGTGGCGTAGCAGATCAAATCACAGAGGATCAGGCGGAGATATGTTGCCTTGCTCTGAGTGACAGAAGTTAATAATTAGTGACAATGATTGACAGATACACTCCATCTGCCGCTCTGACGCCTAGGAGCAGTTATTCCACAACTGTCTGCAGGCACAATGAACTCCTCTGGGAGAGAAAGATGGTCTGTGATTGACAGCTGCCTCCGAGAGAGACAGGCCACTGACAGTAAAGTCACTGTCAGCAAAAGTGTTGAAGTCTCCCCCTGTTCCCTGGAAGTTTCACTAGCTGTATACATTTATTCTCTTTCATTTATCATGTCAGGTGGGGTTTTAAATATATTACTAGCCAGCCGTTTTCTTAACTTCATTTTTTTTTTTTCCAGTGCTGGTGTAGAGATCCATACACAGTAGAGACAATTTCTCCTGTCTTTGGCTGAATGAAGTCTCTACACCAGCATACTGACATGGCTATATCTAATTAACATGTCTGTTAGAAGAAATCTTGCATTACTTTACCTGTATATTGATATTTTGAATGTTTATGTAACAAAATGTTACATTTTTAATAATTCCAAATGCAGAAATAAATATTTGGAAAGACTTTGCAATTTAACTGAAGTCACATCATATTATCCCTTCAGTTTTGCAACATTATAGTAGGAATATAGGTTCTTTTTGACAGAGATTGTAATCTGTAGTTTCTGGTTTTTAATAACGGGCGTAGCAAACTGATAACTAGGATTTGGAACCTAAAATCATACTTACAAAATAAAGGCAAACCAAATTTATTCTGAATTCCGTAAGGTAGAAACATGTTAGAAAATGTATTGCAGCACGCTTAACATGTATTTCATCACTTTACCTAATTATAGATTATTTGTTCTATGAAAGTAAGTGCAATCAGCATTAAACTTCTCATTTATTAGCATAATGCTAATAGCCTTTAATATTTGGGAAGATTTAAGAGCGTGATACTGTAGGTTTTTTTTAAGTTACTTTAGTGTATCAAGAATATGTTTGGCCCAACCCAATATAAAATTGCAGTTGGGGCACATCAGATGCCAAGCCATTTCCATTTCGCAGGAAGTAGGTCTCTTGAGGGTCCAGTTGTTAGTCAGTCGAGCTGCAGCTTAGCTTGACACGGTTTAGAAGTGTATGTTTCAAAGAAGCAAAGTTAAAATGACTTTTGAGTTGTTCTGTGTGTGTAAATGAAAGGGTTTGTAGGATCGAACTTTCTGACGTTTCTGCGTAGTTATGGAGGTGATCTGTTACACAGTGACACTTTGTTGTCTGTTTATAACAATACAAAGCTAAGAAAGCTACTTTTGTAGTTGAAAAACAAGTGAAGTAATACCCAGACCATGTAACTTGTCTAACTTCTATGAGTATTTTTTTCCCCTAAATCTTCTGGTTTACCTCTCATCTGAGTTTGGATTTATTTTCAAAATTTTGTTCACCTTTCAATCTTGCTAACTTTAATGATTGTATGAGATTTATCACCATCCTTGAAAATCATATCATGTAGGTGGTTCATTTTCTGACCTGTTGCAATAGGGAAGCAATACTTACAAATGGAAGGTTAGCTATCATTTGGAGTAAAACTGCCCAAAACGTTCGTTTTAGTGCTTGCTGGGAATGTATGGAATTACAGGACACGAGTGTTTACTCTTGCACTGTCTCTGTAGCCCAAAGGGTTTTGCTGCTTTGCTGTTTTTCTGCTTCATCTGAAATCTAAACCTGTGGTGTATGTCCGATACAATCAAACCCTTTCGGTTTTTAGAGGAATGAAGTAGTGTGAAGTCTTCAGAATGTTAAGCAGGCACATCTTTGGCAGGTAAATAGTTTAGTGTGGTTTGTTTATAATTGACATGATAATTTCTTCCTTCCTTAGTCTAGATGTTTATCTTAAATCTTCATTTTAAGCCTAAATGATCTGTTTTGTTTTATTGCTAGGACTAAACATTTGCTATTGTTGGACTTCATTTTCTTGACAGGCGTTTGCATCTGGAATACACCTGGGCATCATGACACTATGTTGTAAGGGGAGGTTCCAGCTGATATTTAGCAGCAAGAAACAAAACATAAAATATCACAAACTTAACAAATAAGTTGTCTATATAAACTAAAATGTCTCTATTTCAGGCTTCCAAAAACCCAACAATGTCTTGGTGTCAAGCATTTATTCTACACCAGCCTCAAGTAAGGAAGAATAGAGGTCAATCCTAAATTGTTAGCTTTTTGTTAAGAGCCCCAGAACGCAGGAACAGACTGAATTTCTAACTCTGAAGAGTAACAACAGTCTGGAAAAGGAACCTGCTTATATAAGGATATAAACTATACTCAGTTTCTTTGAAACTGCAGCTTCGTCTTTAGGTTTGGAGGCCTGTAAACCTTAAAAAAAAGTTATTATAAGAAAAGGTTATCGTTGCTTTCCTGTCTTGTTCTAGGAGCTTTTAGTATTCCCTGGCTTTCTGCAAGAGAAAGATGGAGAGGTTCTGTGGTTAATCATAGGGTTATAGTTAGAAGGTAGACTGAGCTGGAGAATGGCAGAAACTTGTTAACCCCCAGCTGTACATGGCTGTGACAATAGACAGCATGATATAGTAAATAAATAGGTGACATCATGTCACTTAAGACATTTAAAACAAATTTGCATGAAGAATTCAGGAATTTGACAGTTGTGAGACAACACAGTTTTCAATAGGCAAACCAAAGAAATTTATTGTCTTCTAAATCTAATGCAAGGTGTGTCGTACAGTAAGTTACACTTTGTAATTACTAGATCAGATTTTATTAATTAGAGGGCTTGCAAATCTATAGAATATTTATATATTTTGCATATTGACTCTATCTTGCCTTTAAGAAAAGAGATTACAGTGCAGTCAGCGCTATTCTATCCATTTGCTTCAAAATCCCAGGAGATTTTTTGCTCTGTGGAGCAACAGAGTTTCCTGAACTCCTGGAGAACACAGCAACTGCTCTACTTGTCTGAGAGATGAAATGTTTATTTTCTTCCAAGTCTAGCTTTAAGGACTTGCTACATTTTTATTAGCATAAACCCTAAGAAAGTGCCTATCTAAAGGGTACAACCGGCTGCCAGCGCTCCAAAAGAGCTTCCATGGTTCAGCTTCTTTGGTATTTTGGTTTCTTTTAAGAACATCTTTTTGGTCATCAGGCTGCAGCTGCATTAAATAATGGTAGATATAAGTGCACAATCGCTTTCATCCTCCCAGTTCTGGGAAATAGTCCTTGACAGTCTCCCTGCTTGCTTTTCGGCCATTATTTAAATAAATTAACTAGGAAATTCTATGTTACTATGAGAAAATCAAGTTCAGCATAGGAGGTTATTTCAGTTATGTCAAAGTCTATATGAAAAAGCTCTTATGCAATATAATGGTATAATATTGGAACACTAAAGCAAATTTGTTGTCTCTGTTTTAAGAGGGAATTACATTAGTCTTCCATTAAACAAAACCTACATTGATTTTCCTGAATGTTACATTTTTGACTGCCGATAGTCAGGTTCTGTGTCTTTTCCCGTTTCAAATCTTTCCTCGATTCACAATTTGAATTAAAGATCTGGAAAGGACAAAGGCAACTGAGATTGCTGCTTCGATCAAGCTGAGAGGCAGAGACTGCAACTTGGGAGTCTGAAGCTTTGGGCTTTTTGGACACATTCTTTCAGTCTGAGGCTTCATTTGCCAAGTTGGATGTCCATGCCTGTTAGCAGTGAAAGTCAAGTCTTGTTGAGTGTCTGTTTGCTAGCACAGCAGGAGGTACATCATCTGTCTTTGAATAGGGCTGCTGTCGTTTCGGCTGACATGTACAAGAAGCAGCATGCCTTGCAGAAATAAGTGTGTGATAACTATACAGTGAACAAAATATTCTTAAGGCATTAGGAAACGGAACGTATCTCACTGTGTTATACTTCATCTTCACAATTCAAAATGACACGTTTTTATAAGCTCAGCAGTCATAACAGAATACATGTGTCTGGCCCTGTGAACATGACCCTTTAAAAATCCTTAAGTTTGATGGAATGCTTTGCAACACAGACCTCTATAGAGACAGTTTTTAAAGGGGGGGAGGGAACCCCCCACCTTCTAAAGTGTGATTAGAAAGAGGTTGCCCCCCCTTCCTGCCTTGTAGAACTTGTAGAACTTAAAATACTTATTAAAACGAGTAAGTATCAGCTGAGAGCATCTTTTTTTTCCACCTTCATAATTTTCTTTCTTTCTTCCTTTTTTTGGTTTGTTTATACCATCCATTCTAGCATGTGCTACCTCAGCATTATCATTTCTGGGTTGATCTCCTTGCTGGCAAGATGTGTCTACCTGTAATCTTTGTGTCGTCAAGAGCATCCTGCTGTGAAGCTGTTCTTCAGTTGCTGGCCATTGATTCAGTAATGTGTATTTCCTCAGAGATACTTGCCCCTCAGAGTGTTACTTTTTCTGCTTCCCTTGCAGGATAATTAACCCTTTTGACCAATATACTGAGATCACCTCAAGTGAGCCCTGCAGGGATGTGAGAAACAGATGCTACCAGCACTTGATTGTTTGGTTATGATTACAGGTGTGTTTGCACTCAGGAGACTTGTATGTCTTGGCAGTTTATTTCCATCCATCCATTCAGTCAACAGAAGGTGAAAAGGGTTTCTGCGTTGCTTTTTGTAGAATCACAGCACAGTTTGGGCAGGAAGGGACCTTAAAGCCCACCCAGTCCCACCCCCTGCCATGGGCAGGGACACCTTCCACTAGACCAGGTTGCTCCAAGCCTCATCCAGCCTGGCCTTGGACACTCCCAGGGGTGGGGGACCCACAGATTCTCTGGGCAACCTGTCCCAGTGCCTCAACACTCTTTTGCAGTTCAGTACCAAGTTACCTTCCAACAGAGAAAAACTCACACCAGCGTAAACTGGAATGAAGCAGATTGGGTGTGCTTTCTGTAGTCAGAGCAGTGTTAAATTGCTTAACTCTGTCTAGAGTGGATTTCAAACCTAAATGTTTAATTTTTTTTTTTAAGTCCCAAGTTACATGAGGACAACTGTATAGAAATCCAGCTGAGGTTTTCATATGTTTTGGGGAGCAATGGAAGCAAGGAGTGAGTTTGATTCATCCCTTGCATAGCTTTTTCTCCTGTTTTTGTCCCTTTAAAGCACATTTTAATGTTGTTCTGTATATTGGTCTGTGCCTTTGGTTGGTTTTCTCAGATTAAGTTGAAGGAGTTATTTCATGTGGAGGGTGTAAATAAGCCTGTGGTAGGGTCAGTCACAGTAGGGGTGAACGTAGGAAATGGCTCCGTTTAAACTGAGATGCAGTTGGAAAAGTGGGAGAACAATATCGTGTCTGTGCTTGACTCTTCCAGGTGGGATGTTGGAAAGTGAGAGCCTTGCTGCTGAGGGTTACCTGGTGAGGATACGGCTCTGCGGCCAGGTCTGTCCTTTGCAGAAATCAACTTCCGTTTTTCACTCAAGTTCCATGCTGTGTGATCACACAGTAATAACTGTTCTTTGCTTTCTTCTTGGTGTGGGCTTGTCCCTCCAAAACAGCAGGAGTTAATAATTTTCTCTTAAAAGTTTTCACATAGTCTATGTGCATGTGTATGTGGAGTTACTGTGTGTGTCACAAGGCCGTATTTATGAAAACGTTAGAATACAGAATCACTAAGGTTGGAAAAGACCTATAAGATCATCTAGTCCAACCATCAACCCAACACTACCGTACCCACTAGACCATACCCACGTTCTTGGGAGCAGGAATCTTGGGAGAGCAGCTCTGTGCTGAGCCCAGATTCTCTATCAGAAATCCAGCCTAGAGCCCAAGGCTCTTCCTGCTGTGGGACCTGCAGGTTTGGGGCAGGCACAGAGGGTCGGAAAGGTGCCTACGGAAGCTTTGGTAGGGTACTTCATCACTTGTCTCTGCTCTTCTGCCAAAAGCACTGGTAACTAACTCTTAGTGCACTGGCGCAAATGGGTTGGCCGTTAGAGGAGGAAGGAAGGTGAGAACGTAGATGGCTAAAGCGGTGTTAGCCTGACTTCTGATGACTGAAGAAATTAATGCTTGGATATTTCCAACTCCAAAGCCTGTTTCTCAAATGTCTTTTTTTGTTGGTTATGATTAAAAATATATCCATCACCTGACTGAGGAAGTTTGCCAGCAGTCCTTCAGAGAGGACCTGGCGCTGCAAAATGTGTCGTATAAGAATGTTCTGCTAACATGTGGCTCTTGCAGTTATTTGGATTGCCTGTATGGGTTTTATGTACGCTGATCACTCCTAAATATTTGACAAATTCATAATAAATTTTGAACGTTTAGAAAAGCTAGAGCTAGTATTACTGATAACCCTGTTTTTGAAATATGATTTTCAAGCCTAAGGCATGAGGACACAGACACAATTGTAGGCAAATGAATAAGTAACTTTTTTCCGTGTATTGTGGTAAGTTGCTAATGGTTTTGTTTTGCTTCAGGGAAAAAACCCTTTGTAAATAAACAAACAAACAGAACCTAAAAAGAACAATAAACTCCAAACCTTGCTATTTCGCACTTGCTGCTTTATTTCTACCAGTCAGTTGCCTCTTTCTTTGCTACAATGAGTTTACAAATAGTGTTTTTAAAACAACAGCAACAACAAACCCTCCTGGATGCCTCAATTCTTAGCTTACTGGGGCCTGTGGAAGTTTTTCGTTGGTCTGGTTCTGCTGATACTGATGTTAACGAATGCTGTGGAAAACAACCTGGTTATTCCTCTGGTACCATCTCCAAAAACTATGTGACTTTTTGCAGTTGGACAATCCAAACTGCAGGCTTAATCAATTTGTTCCTGCGGTTTGTTGCAGGTGCAAAATGAGAGGCTTTGAGAAAGGATTAAAGATAATAATTTTTTTTTTACACACCTAATTAGAAGGCATGAAGAGAATGGGAATGATTGCAACAACGCTAAATGGTCTGAAAAGTGTAGACATATTCCTAACTTTTAATGAAGATACTTAACATTTCTGACGATAACTTAGTGGCACGCTGCTTTTACAAAAATCTTTATTTTCATTTTAATGAGCGAAACATATTTTTGCATTTTGAAGAGAAAGTCCTAGCTATTGGGTTTTCGGTTTGGGTTGTATAAATAAGATATTTGAAACTAAAGCAAGGTTTAAAAAGTGTCATTAGGGACATTTAGGGACAGATGCTGCAGTCTACTAATGTTCTCAATTTATTCTAGCAGAATCTGTGAAGGATGTTGGTAACTCTTCACATTGCAGTAAAAATGTTTCGAATCCTAGGTATATTTTCTTCAAATGCTTGTGTTTGTGAAAAGTACTTGTTGGCGTAACTGGATCAGTTGTGAAATCTGTAGCCTCTCAACTCTTTCTCAGGAAAGGGAAATAGCTTTCAGACTAATGTTCTTTATTTGATCAGAATGAAAGTAAAAGCAGAACCATTTGTTTATCTAGACAGATGAATTGGGAGTGCCTATTAAAATCCCCTACACTTGCAGGTAAGACACGTTACGTTTTTCTCCGCGATGAAAGCCTGTAACAAAGCTGCTCCAGTTGAAAATAAAGCTTCTCATGAATCACATCAAAGACATTTCTCCTATTGTTAGCTTCTCCCATGCAGGGGAAGATTGTCTCATTAAAAGCAGGAAAGAGCATACTGTTTACCTAAGTCGAACCTGATTTATAGTTTACAAGGGTTTCCATGTTTATACCACCTTGGGCTTTTCTGCCACTGGAGAGCAGTTCACCCATCAGGCGGTGGCTCCTCTGAAGGTGTGTGCCCTGGAAAAAGGATGCCTGTGGTTGGCCTTGTTTGGTTTCCATCCGCTTTTCTACTCTAATTAGGTGGTTACAGATAGAGCAGTATCTAGTAAATTGAGATGTAAACCAACATAACTCTGTCTGCAAAATCAGTTTCACAGTTAGGTTGATGAAGCTGTACAGTGTTAGAAGCATTGTCATACCGTGCTGTTAAATCCTTGTTCATGTGAGAGTTTCATCTTTTTGGTCATTAGGCCAATGTTTGTCTCACTGCTAGGGATGTAATACAGAAGCTGTATTAAAGTACTCATGGTATAATTATTACAGAACCCTATCGCTATTGTGAGATTTTTCTGCAAGGGCAGAATGTTTGTACATGAAAAAGATTTCTGGTCTGGGAAATACAAATCTAAATTACATCTGATGTTGGGTGTTTTTGTTGTTTGTTGTTGTGTTTCCAGTTGGTTGGTTTTGTCACTTAAATTCTCTTGGGTACAGCTGTCAGAGAGGTGCGTGGCTCTCTTGTTCTTCATTAGTATGGCAATGCAGGCTAGAAATTTGGAGCTAGACAGCCGAACTTGGTCTGCATGTTTTTCACAGTAAGTTACCAGATCTGAAAGCTCAAGTACTATGGTGATATATACAGAAGTATTTAATTCTATGTAAGTACATAAAATACAAATCTTGGTGTACTGAATACATCAAGCACAGGAGAAATAATTCATATGGATTGTTTCCCAGACATGGATGATGATCAAGTCTTTTGTTGTTGCTCTTGTTGCTCGTGTGGGGTCATTTTGATATGCTTTAGGAAGAATTAAACTCTGATTTATTTGGAATTCATTTCTGTTCTGTGGTGTTGATTTGTGCCATCAACAATAATGTTCTCAATAAAATTGCTTAGTTAGGTGAACTAATTAAGCTAATGAGCTCACAAGCCTTTTGAAGAAAAATCGTCACCATTTTGATGTTTATAATAGACACGCCTAGTGTTGTGTGACAGGATTTCTGGTATGTTTGTTGAATGCCTGTAATATCGAGGTGTTAAGCTGATATTTTAAGAACTAGTTTTATCTGTAGATTTTATGTTCCCACACGCTGAAGGTGCTGAACGTGTGGAAGCAGTCACCCTTTCTGTCTGGTACCTGGAGTTTGCATCCAGCATTTTAATGAGGAACAAGGTGCCCATGGTGACCGCTGGAGCCTGCTGACAGCAGTCCTTTGTCAGCCTCCCGGTCTCACACCATCCTGAACTTTGTTTAACCACATTAGTTGGCTGTATGATGTTAACAAATTTGGTATTTTCAAACAATCCAGATTTGTTTTCTGTTAACAGGGTGGAATTCTAATTTTAATCCTTCGTGGCGTGTTGTAATTCTCTTCTCTCTTGTTTATCTGTGTGGTTTTGGCTGATGTGATATTTCTGTGCCTGCCGGCAAGATGGTAAAAACTATTTTAAACATTCTGTTACTATAGAGTCACAGAATCATGGAATGGTTTGGGTTGGAAGGGACCTGGAAGCCCACCCAGTCCCACCCCCTGCCATGGGCAGGGACACCTTCCACTAGACCAGGTTGCTCCAAGCCTCATCCAGCCTGGCCTTGGACACTCCCAGGGATGGAGCATCCACAGCTTCTCTGGGCAACATGTCCCAGTGCCTCACTATACCTCCGTATTTCCTCCTTTACTGCACAAATATTTTAGTCCTGGTTTAGTGACTCAAAACCCATGCAAGTAGGCTGTAGTAATTTAAAAAATAATTCTGTTCACCAGCCATTTTAATATAGAAGAGACATCTGAAGTGCCTGGTTATGGTTTCCGTTTCATTTGCAGGGTGTTGGCCCTGCTTCATTCAGCATAAACGGTAATGCAAAGGTCATGGAGATTAAATAACATATTTAAAAATTATAATAATGCAGATAAAATAGTGGGGTTATGTCACATTTGTATGATCTAAATTTTTTGACTAATGTAATGAATCAAGAGCTGTGTTTGTTAGAAGATAGAGGTCTTTGACCTTTCTTTGACTTGATTAACTGAGAGCGAGATGGTAATTTTAAAATTGATGGGACTGGTATTTAATGTCTTCCAATGCTTTGTTTATAATTAAACAGCAACACTTTTAATGGTCATTTTAATCAGCCCAATCTAAAAAGTTCTTGCTGTACTTTTTCAACCAGCCTTTCAAATATTTGTACTTGTGGTGCAAGAAAAGAGATATTTATTTATTTTGCCACTTGTGGACCTAATTGTTTTGTTGTTGAATTAATGGAGACTTTGTTGAAGACCAAAACGATGAAGCAAGGTGAGGAATGGTGGTCTAAGCTTGGATTAGAATGGCTTAGTATTTGCAGGATGGATGTTCCAAAGTGGCAGTCATGAAGGCATTGCCTGCAGTATTGGCTGTTTTCTAATTACAACCAACCATTCAGAACATGACAGATGCGATTGGTTAGAAATGAGTGTGCATTGAGTTGTGTGTATGAGTGGCTCCTGTTTTCAAAACATGCAGATGTGAACAATTAGATTCAGTTACCTGATGCCAGCCCCTGAGCCCTCAACATAAGAATGGTATAGTCCAGTTGGAGCAAGTCCAGAGGAGGCCATGAAGATGATCAGGGCACTGGAGCCCCTCTGCCATGGGGACAGGCTGGGAGAGTTGGGCTTGTTCAGCCTGAAGAAGAGAAGGCTCCGGGGAGACCTTATAGCACCTTCCAGTGCCTGGGGGGGGCTACAAGAAAGCTGGGGGGGACTTTTTATAGGGGTCTGTAGGGACAGGACAAGGGGTAATGGGTTTAAACGGAAAGAGGGAGATTGAGATGGGACACCAGGAAGGAATTCTTCCCGCGTAGGGTGAGGAGGCACTGGGACAGGTTGCCCAGAGAAGCTGTGGATGCCCCATCCCTGGAAGTGTCCAAGGCCAGGCTGGATGAGGCTTGGAGCAACCTGGTCTAGTGGAAGGTGTCCCTTCCCATGGCAGGGGGGTTGGAACTGGATGATCTTTAAGGTCCCTTCCAACCCAAACCATTCTGTGATGGAGTTTTAGGTGCTGCCACCAGCAGCTACTTCTCCAGAAAGATGTGGCTCTCCTCTGTCCTGTAAATCATGAATGGGTACCGAGGGAGCCTGAAACTTTCAGAGCTTAGACTGCATAGTGTATCAGAAGTCAGTTATTTTGAATGGTGACTATCTTATTTTTAAGCTTTTGCCTGCTAAAACTGATGTACCCTAATGGTGTTTCGTGGGCGATGCTTTAATTCGTCTGAAACTGCCTGAACGGGTCTGTAGCATGTCCGAATACAGATCCGCTTTCCCGTTATGTGCTTGGGTGACTGTGAAGGGGCGATGCAGCAGTTTTGGGTCCGGTGCAGCCGTGCTGCCACTTTCAGATGCGTCGTATTGTCTTGCCTAGTGCTGCCTTGTACTGAGAGCCTAGATCAGCCAGAGGTTGAGATGCCATTGGATCAGTTGCATGCTGTGATTCAATAAAGGGTCTTGGTATGCAGTTAGGCAGGCTTGTTTTGCTGCAGCCCCTCCTCACCTCCCTAATAAGAATGCGCTGGCTGAAGCATGTTTGCCCTTACGGCTCTCCTGGAGGAGCCATCTCCTCACCTCTGGTCTAGCTTCAGTCACCCCTCTTTGGCTGTGAGGGAAGTTGTTAAAAAGAATGTCTCTCCCTCTGCTGTTACAATCCACTTAGTGACACGAGAAATGTCACTCATGATGATTAACATTTTAAAGCAGTAAATCTTGAAGGTCAGTCTGAAACAGAGGACGGGGGATGCTCATGGCTTTCCTTCCCCGCCTGCCTCCCATGAGGACATGTATTGCATGAAAGGAGTGTTGGCAGGGTAATAACAACCCCATTGCTTTCCATCGATTAAAAACGTAGAAATTACTTTAGACACATTTCATTTCATGTAAATATAAAATAAACAAACAACTCTGTTTTATAGAAAATGCACTATTTTGACCTATTCCTGTATTCTCAGAAAAGAGCTGCTGCTTGAACCAGCAGTGTCAGATTGCTCTTCAGAACTCGTTAATTGGACTATTGAAATGATACAGTAAACATAAAGAAAACCCAGTAACATAGGAACAAAGGATCTATTTTATAGTAAAAGATGCCCCCATATAAACTCACCATATTACAGAACTCCTCCCTCACACAGCCCACTCCCCACCCCCCAGTTTCTTGCTAAGTGCATTCTGATGCCACACTGAAACATAAAATAGCTAGAATCAAGGAGCTACCAAGGGCTATTTATATGCTAATATACATCCCCCAAGCTGAAGTAGGCACCTAAAGCCTATTGCTGCTACTAATGATGGCTATGATTTAACCTCTTTGGAAAAAAGAAAAGTATTTTTCCTTAAGAAAACAACTCAGTTTATTTAAGATGAAATGTAATTATCTATTATCAGATGTCCTTTAAAAATGGAAGGCCTATTTAAGGTGCTAAAAATATTGAAGCCCTAATTCCACCATAATAGCATTTTAATTTCAGCAAATCACAGCTCTATTGTTACAGGACATTTTGCTGTAGGAATGTGTTAAGAGGTCCGTCTTAGCTTTTTAAAGAAACACTTCCCTTTCTTGTAGACATTCAATTAAATCTTTGCAATCATCTAACCTTTTGTGACACAAAATTTTACTTACTAAATGGGAAAACAATGGCCATTAGCATCTAAAAGAATCTGTTTTAAAAAGTAGTTAAAGTTTAATTGCTTTATGTATTCTCATCAGGATATTTTTTGGCTGTTGGCTTAGTCATTTATTTAAAAAGCTAGAGTTTAATTCATTACTGGTTTCCATTTAAAATACTTATTTAAATCACTGGGCAAAGTTGGTGTAAACTCCTGCTGTAACCAGGTCTGTGAATTGATGCTGACGATCATTTAAAGAGTAACATCAGTGGCAGATGAATGCAAGGGTCACTGTTTTCTGTTATCATCCAGTAAATTCACTTTTCTATTTAAAAGTGCTTGTTTAGCAACATTTTTACTGTTATAGTGCACATAAATGGGTTATACAATTTTAGCATCCTCACTTACGTTGATGATGTTGTACTCTCACGAGAGCAGGTGGCTTATACAAGCTGTGCTGCCGATGGCTACCTCGGGTGTCTCTTCAGGAGTTGAGCTTTGCTTCACCTTTTCTATTTCATACTACTCTTGTATATCTTCCCAATTTTTGTTTTACAGGATCAGATGAAATTTTTTTCATGTACTGGCTTCATTATGATGTCCAGTGTGGAAATATGGGACTTTTTTCCCACTCTTTGGTAGCACAGGGACCTCTAATCCCATAAAGCAGTTTTATTGGCCCTGGAGCTCAGCCATAATGGTACTTGCATTTGAATGCCAAAATCTGAAAAAAGACAGGTTTCTCTCCCATTGGAGGAGTCAGTGATGTATCAGGTATTCCGCCACCCGTTTGTCTCATCTGGCTTTTATATGGGAGTAAGTTCTTTAACTTCAGATAGTCTGTAGTGCTTTAGCATGGAATTCTATATTTAACTGGTTATTTACTCTGGGTTTTCACTCTCCAGTTTTTTGCTTTTAATCAAACTTGAAAATATTGTGTGGTTACTGGTAATGCATAAAGAAATTCTAAACCTTCTGAAATGTGCTTAATAACATATTATTGTGGTTATACAATCCAGCAAAATTCAGCTGTGTGAGATTTGCTCGTGATATTATGAGAAGTTTATTAATGAAAGCTCATTCATTGTCAGAACTTTATAGACCATCTGTAGTGCAAACACTTGGGTGTATTGTCAGAACTATATAGACCATCTGTAGTGCAAACACTTTGGTGTATTTCGTGAATAATGATCATGTCATGGATTAACCGAACAACCAGCACACATAATGCGACTAGGAAAGGAGCAACAACGAATTAAAATTGTTAGTTTCATTTGCTTTCTAGCTTATCTTCTCTTAGTTATACTTGTTTTTTAACAGTGAACTACATTAATTATATTCAGACTATTAGTAGGCTTCAATATTTGTCGTATTGATATCAACTGAAACAAAATATCCTTATATATATGCTCTTACTTTCTGTGTGTTTTATCACAGTGGGAAAGACAATGCCAAGGCCTCTAAGAGGAGTTAAGTCTGCTCCCGTCAGACATCTGTCCAAACGCTCATGTTACCTGGACAGTATTGTACGTCTGTGCATAAGTTGGGTACTGGATTACGGATATCTTGAAATATGTAGGTAAAAGAAACCCACTTTTGACACCTGAGAACCTGCCTAGTATGACTTGGAGATTGTATTCTCTAAGATTGTTTCCAGAGAGCAATGGTCTTGTTTTAATCAACTCTTGTTAAACTTGAAGGTTCAAAAAAAAGGTGAAATCTCTAAATAGAATCTAAGGATTCTTGCAGCATGTGTGATTAGTACTGTCTTAATTTGCAAGATATAATAAACAGGATACAGTGTAACACATACACAGAACAGTTATAATTGAATTAAACAGTAGTTATTCTAGCACTGAAAAGAGCAGCAGTGGCAAGCCCGTATAGCTGTGGCATAGAGCTATGCAAAACCTACTTAAGGTAAATCAACTCCTACTTAAATGACTGTAATAAGCATTCGCTGAGCAGCTCTACCCCTGGGGGTGTCATTTATCACAGTGTAATAGAAAATTGTAATGAATGATAACACCTAGCTATTCTGCAGGAGCTTGCATATATTAGGGGAAATGCAAATAATGCATCCGAGTGGAAAGATGAGCATTGTAGTGTTTTGTGGTTTGGTTTTTTCCTTCCTTTACCTATCCCCACCCCTTTAAAAATTACATGTCTGTGATGTGTGCAGGATGAATTCTTGCCTGGAAGGTTTATGTTCTAATCTGTGTCTGTTTTCTCAGCAGTGTAGGGTGAAACACTGGCTTAGGTAACATTGACTAAACAGGAAAGTGAAGTTACTCTGTAAGGAGTGTGGGCTTGGGCCTGGAACTTAGCAAATGTGTAAGAATGCAAAATTACAAGTTTGTTAGAGCTCTAAACAAGATTTTATGGTCACTATTCACCTCAGTGCTGATGGATAATTTTCAGTGTTCTCTAGTAGCAATCACTCTTGTCCCTGCACCTCTTCTGTCGGACACCTAAAACCACTCCTTCTCTATGCTACTCTATCAATATCTGTGTCCCAGGCATCGATCTTGGTATCATAGTCACAGACTGGTTTGGGCAGGAAGGGACCTTAAAGCCCACCCAGTCCCACCCCCTGCCATGGGCAGGGACACCTTCCATAGCCCAGGTTGCTCCAAGCCTCAACACTTCCAGGGATGGGGCATCCACAGCTTCTCTGGGCAACCTGTCCCAGTGCCTCCCCACCCTCTGCGGGAAGAATTCCTTCCTGACGTCCCATCTCAATCTCCCTCTTTCCGGTTAGACCTGTTACCCCTTGTCCTGTCACTCCCTGCCCTTGTAAAAAGGTCCCCCCAGCTTTCTTGTAGCTCCCCCCGGCACTGGACGGTGCTATAAGGTCTCCCTGGAGCTTCTCCAGGCTGAACAGCCCCAAATTCATTCCATAGTTACTGATCTATGACACCAGACAATAGGAGCGTTTAAAAGATATGTTAAAGGGACTAGGATGCTACCATTACTTTCGTTGCCCAGGGACCTTTTATCCTTCATGGGCAGCGTTAAGATTTAGGGAAGCAAAGCCCTTGTCTCCAGGACTGGGCTGTCCTGTTTGAGATGAGCTGGGGTCCCTTAGTTTGCTTACTCAAGTGTGGTTATTCAGTGTATGATGTGAACTATGGATGTGTCATTAGGAAAGTTAATACAACCTCATACTATGGAGTATTACTCCATACTATTGATATAATAGTAGAGGAATGAGATTTTCCTAACAGTTGGAAGCTCCTGCAAACTGAATTTGGTTCCACTCATTCCAAATGAAATAGATTACCTGCAAGTAGGTTTTTATGAGGTTTTTGGTTTTAAGAACTCCAGTTCACACTCTAACATCCCATAGTGAGTTGGGTGAACTTCAGGCATGACTGCAACTTCTGCCTTGTCTTGGCTGGGATGGACATCCCATCACCCAAGGTGTGCTAATAACATTAATGTAGTTAATATTCCATTAATGAGACTGTTAGAACCATTGAGTAGAAGAAATGTATTTTAAAGAGCAAATATCACTTGCAAGTGGGCTGTTACAGCTGAATAAGCATATTTCTTGACTTAAGTTCATAAAACACATCTACTAGTAATACTTTAATTTTGATGATGAATGAAAAGAGTAAGCCATTAATAAGCTCTTTAAAAGCTACTGACTACAGTAATACCTTCTGTAAATGGAAATAGCACTTTTTAATCAAGTATTTAAGGTTATATTCTCACTAATAAGTGCTGCTTTGTCCATTAATAGTGAATCTAATTCTGTGCTGTAATGAAAGGTAAAAGTGAGAAGATAATTTCAAATGGCTAATTAAGCTATTCTGGAGTCCAAGTTACTGAAGTTGAATCAATGTGATGCTGCCATTTTTATTTTTAATATTTTTTTCATTTTGATCATAATTGGGGGCCACTGTGATTACATTGCAGTAGAGGGAATGGAAAGAGCGGGAGTAAAATGGTAAGGAATTATTTTCATGTCTTGCTCAGAGAGCCTGTGCTTTGAGAGAAGTTTTGAGGGTAGGAGGAAAACATGCCATTGCGACATGTTTCGGTAAAAATGAGGCTCCCTGGTGCTGGAAGGTTACTCATTGTTAGGAGTTAATTGCTATAAAATGACCTTTGTAATAAAATAGACTTGAGGTTATGTATGCGTAATTATCCCATACAATTATGCATATTTAAAGAGTTTTAGGGTGGAGGGGGAACCCACTAGGAAATCCTGGTGTTCCACAGCAAACAACAAATCCCAGGCCATCAACTCTTGCTGGTCCAGTGCAGGTGGTCTGGGGTCTTGTTTAGTTTATGGTTGGGTTTGTTTGTTGTTTTTTGGATGTCCCGCCCCAAGTTGTACCTTGGTGTTTATTTTCAAGATAATTATTTCACACGCAGATCTCTGAACAATGCCTCTGTTTCAGTGCTAAAATCAAAAAGCTGTGTCTCCCAGGGGTGATTGAACTGGGATGTGTAACTTGGAAGAGGGAGTTTTGCTCCCCGACAGTATCACAGATGAGTTCTACTCTTTCATCTTCACCCGCTGGAGCTGTCGACAGCCAAACAGCGCCAGGAAAGTTCAGAACAGTGGTTGCAGTTCTAAATGTGACGGCTGAAGGTGTGACACCCCTGTTTTAACCCCTTCTGGTACATTTGACACGTAGTTCTCTCTCTGGCTCCCCTTAGGAAAAATGATACCCAAGCTTGGATCTTTGACTTATAAGAAGTGTTTTCCAACTCCTCCTAATCTTTTTTTTTTCCTTTTTATCTGTGACATCCACTAAGCAGTTGGTGGTAATTGGCATAATTTGATTTTATATTACAGAAATCAGTGTATTTCTAAAAAAAATACTTCATTTTTTCTGTATGAATAAATGTTTTGGGATTTTAAAATAACTTTCTATAGGGAAAAGCTTGACTTCTTTTCTGACTGTATTCACTGAAACCTGCAGTTCTGTTGTATTTTTATTATATCTTTGGATCTGTATTTCCTATGTTTTAGTTGTAGGATGTAAAATATATTTTCAGACAAACTGAAAGCATTGATATGCAATTATTTTGCTCCTGTTTGCTGCCAGATTATCTGTTAAGGAAAGTTTACCACTGTGCGGAAGATCAGTTTAATAACTCCTCAGCAATTAAGAGATCGGTATAACCATAATGAGGTTTACTGGCAGTGCACACGCGTTGGGTAATGCCGTGTGGGTTTGCATGGGTGTTTGTTGTAGCTGCGAAAACAGAGTCGGTTGCACACGATGCTGCAGTTTGCTTAAATTTCTTAATATATTAAACTTCCACAAACCTTAGTACAAATGGTCCTTCCAACTGAGGTGGTTTAGTCTGTGATTTCATGAGCATCAGTCTGCACTTCTTGAGTCAGAGTGTATGTGTGTCAACTTTGGGAAGCTTCCTGTTATTCCTGAGCCTTAGATTCACTCATTTTCTGAATTCTCATTCTGGAAAGGTGTTTCAGTTTGTCTCAGCTGCACCCCTAAAAGACTGGGGGGAGTGGAGTTTCAAAAGCTTAAAAATAATTATTTTAAAACCTAGAACAAAACCCTACTGAACTTGGTGGTGTGTAAGCAGAGGGAAAGATAAATATTTAGATGTAAACGAGTTAGGTATGTTTTGCAGCAAGGGATGGGAATAGGCACAACTCAGAGTTACAAGTGCCAAAACGATAGGTCATTATCACAGCGTGGTGATAATGACAATTTAAAGTCGTGTTGTCTTTGTGATCATGGCTGTTTGTGCCCAGAAGTTCAGAAAGGAAATGGCCTTGTTTAATGTTGTTGCTAATAATAAATAATTGATTGTACTGAGACTCATTTGCCTTTCAGGTGGGTTGATTTAAAGCTGCAGTTTGCAATAATTCTTACCTTTAGTAAGAATGTGGAGTATTAAAAAAAGAGAAAGAAGTCGGTACACTGGAATAATCTCTTTCCGTGTTTCCTGAAAGTCAGAATTTGCCTGAAAAGTCCTTCCTCCTTAATTCCAAGTCATGACTCGTCCTTTGTGACAGAGAGGTCAGTGTGTGACTGTGGCAGAGGTAAGTCTGCCATGCCTGCCAAGTGTGGAAAATGGGATTCCAGGAGTTGTCTTAGTTAAACCAGCTGGATAAGGGGCGGATGACGAAGCAGCGTGTGAACATTGTGACTAGACATGCTACTGTGAGAAAATCTTCCAGACAAACTGTGTTCTGCTTTTGTAAGCCTAGCAGTGTTTACTGCACTTAAGACATGTAAGAGTTTGGTTTCGTATTATGTTACAGTACTCCTGAAAAATAGAATTTTTTTATCCATTTCTCCAAATAAAATTAACCTGCTATTACATAGTTACACATTTTTGCACTTTCTTGATGCTATTTATGCTAATTTAGCATAAAGTTCAGCTGCTTTCATGATGTGAAAATTTAAATGCATAATAAAAAAATTACCTGTAAAGTAATTTTTACATCTAACATTTTATTAAAAAAAAAACCAAAACAAACAAAACCAACCAACCAAACCCCCAAAAAACACCTAACAGGAAATGCCCAGAATAACAGAAAATGTATATTTCAGATTTGGAAGAATGTATATAAACTTTTATATGTGGATATGCATAAGACTGTTTGGGATTTCATTATTTTATGAATTTATTTTTTAATATGCCTATCTTAAAAGATATGAAGGTGTTTCAATTTAACATCTTAATCATGAAACAAACGAAGCTTGAATAAAACGGGTTCAGGGGGGATAGGACAGTATCAATGGTTAAATTTACCAAATTTGGACAAAACATGTTGCTTTCTGAAATTATCCAAATTTCTGTTCTTAGTAAGCAGTTCTCAAAGGGCATAATATGTATAAGCAAGAGATAAGAGAATATCAGCCTTTTTTTCTTCTGTCCCTCTCAAAATAGGTATGACGCTACTACTTTTTAATAGAAAGGTGTTTTCCGTATTTTACAAGAGGTGCTAGAGGAGATTTTTCAAATGTTCATAGAGATTAATGTGAAATGTGGTGAAATAAGAGTGAAGATACAAGAGACTGCAGCAGAAACTGTTGTAATCTTTAAATGGTCACACTAGTTGGTCATTATTTGTTGAACGTAAATAAAAGAATGGAAGATAGAGCTTGTTCTGCCAATATAGGCTAACATCCTGGCTTTATGTTAGTGGACCTTTAAGATTTGTTATCAAAATTATAAGTCTAACAAACAGCAGTCTCATAACATTACTTCTAAACAATAAAATACAGTTTTGATAAATTATTGCCTATACTCGAGTGCCCCTCCAAACTTAAACCTTTTTCGTTCCCTCTCCCTATTGATGCGTAAGCTCTTGGGTCCATATATTATTCATTACAATCAAATAAGACACAGTGGTGGCTCAGTAAACTTGCTTTTCATATAAGAATTGATTTTATTGAGGAACGCACGCTGCAGACCCTAGCTTCCAGCAGCCGGGGCTGAAATGAGCAATTCTCTCATTGTAATAATGTGCCTCTGTCATCTCCTTATTATCAGCATGATAAAAGATGAAATATTCACAGATGCTGCCCTCCTAACCTGATCACAGCTTGATATTTGAGCTTTGGAAATGAGTTTTATAAGCTTTAATATACTCCTTGGCGGAGTGACCCCTGAAATTAAACATTATTACAGAGCGGATATTTAAAAAGCTGGGGCCACAAATTACATCAAAATGAAAATATTAAGGAGTATTACGACTATACCAAGTGGGAGCTCTCTGCTGTTGAAACTGTGAATGCCGTAAAGCTCAGCACATTGGTGTCAAAAACATCAGAAAAAATAATAACAGCGCAGGCACCTTGACTTTGGTTATTTTATACGTAGGGCTAAACTAAATTACTGGAATGTTTGGGGTTTGGTTTTTTTTCTCTTACAGGCCAGTTTTCTAGGAAGAAAAGGCACATTATTCTCAGCTTTGTAGCACTCTGAATAGTTCTTTTAAAATGCATACTGCTGCTTCTCTCTGCAAACACCAATAAAAAATACCTAAGTGTGATGAAACCCATGATTACACTTAAAAGAATAAGCCAGAGTTACTAGGTGCAACATTATGATTCCATTTCCATCGCTATCACTGTTTTGGTGGACGGGTTTCTGCCAAAGCCCGGTACATGAAGAACTAGGGAAGTTTCCTAAACATGAAAAATAGGGCAATGTACAACACATATTATGGATCTTTCAACCCAAATAGTATTTTGTCTTCTTAACTTTAAGACTTGCTATATACTAACTCCCTGTAAAGGTGATTTCACCAGAAAGAAGCACACGTATTTTACTAATGTACATATAGTATCAGTCGAAGGAAGATCTGATGGTTCTTTCATACGTGTAGCTCCGGTTTACCAAGGGAGCTTGTTCTCCTATTTGATTTTTAAAACAGTAGAAAGTGTGTGGAAATGTAAACTTTTAGAAGAGATCAAACTTGATATTCCTTTGTATTCTGTATGTTCAGATGAGTTAGAAACAATATTTTTTTTAATATATTGAAATTTATTTAAAGAATTTTCTTATAGGACATAGTATTTTCAGAAAAATGCAGTAATGCATTTGAAGAGGAAAACCCACCACGTTTCAGTGTCTGCAGCATTAACTTTCCTAATGAGCACATGCATACACCGCTTGTTGCTCAGGTTTAAAACCATGCAAATAGTATGTCACTGTACATGCCTTTTAATGAGTTTCTCTTTTTTTGCCTATGTTCTCAGTAGAAAATAATGGAAGTACTGGTTTTGTTATACCATCACAACCTATTTTGTCGAGTAGTTTATGAAAAAAGATTTGAGAGGGATTTTTAGACCACCCATCTCCACCCATACAGTTCTGCTCTGTAGTCCCTGGGGTTCAAGCACTCTCTGCATTGTTAATGCTGTATAAAAATAAGCTTTAGTGGCAAATACTGGTAACTCGGTCACAGCGTCCCTGCTACTAGCTGCCCAGTGCAGTTTAGGGAATGTATCCTTTGTCCTTAGGATACAGAATAGATTGGATTGCAGAACTCTTGGAAAGGAGTCAGTATCTCGTTTTAAAGACAGCTGCTTCTGTACGGATGCAATACCGTGTTGTTTGCTACAGGTATTACATAATTCTCAGGTTCGGGAAACTGTATGCAGTCACAAATCACCAGGCATTCATAAAGACCAAAGAAGCATTTCTATGTTAAAGTGGGAGATTTGATCCAATTCAGTAAATTCTTATGTAGAATTTTGTTGTGATTATTTTCTGCTGTATGAAATTGAGAGCATGAAGCATATTTTCGTGAGTTCTCACATCCAGTAGATGATGGGTCACTTCCCTTTGTAACAAAAGCTTGGCTGCTGAGTGACCTGTGTAGGTGTCCCGTAAGCCCTATGACAGAGAAGACTGGTGGGAGATTTGAAGCCCTCCTCCTTCCTTCATTCCCAAATGAACACACACTGTGGGTAAGCTGCCTTGTTTTCCAAGAAGACAGAAACATAATGTTTTTTGTTGCAGACTGCAAGTGTAAAGCTGGTCATAGAGCAAAGCAGGAATCCTTCCAGTGATTCGTTCCTGTTGAGGCTGTGTTTTTGCAGAGCGATCCAGAATTCTCAAAGCTGAAAACCAAGCAAGCAGAGAAGGTGCAGGAAGAACAGTGAAAGGTTGCTCAGAGAGGATGCTGGTTGCTTTCTGTGGAGATTTTGTCAGAAGGTGACCAGGAAAAGTCTTGAGCAACCTGATCACACTTTAGTTACCTGTGCTTGTAGCAGAATATTGGGCTAGCTCATCTGTGGAAGCCACTTCTAACGGATGTTTTCTGGTGTTTCTAAACAAAACAGCTGAGATCGTAAGACCAATTCTGCATCCATTGGACTTACGTGTAGTTGTTATGTTGCCTTTGCCATTTAAACAGTGGAGTGCTCTTCCAATGAAATCATTGACTACTGTTTCTAATTTTTATCTTACCATTATTTATGAATTAGGACAACAAAAAGGTGTAGAAAGTTTATATTTGTTAGTCGTAAGTTAAGCATAAAATTTTAAATAGTGGATCTGGTTTGATGTATTTTGTACCCTTGTTAGTGTTGACAGCCTGCAAACTTGTGCATGCAAATCTGATTATTATAGGTTTGCTGGAGTCCATTTGCAAATGTAAATTTTGTGCTGGTTAAGAGATGTTGTCTTAATCTTGATTTACATTGTAGATTATATCTGAAATACAGGGCAAGATCCAGAGAAGGGCTAAAGAAGTGCTTAGTGCAGTAATACATCTGGAATTACACGCCCAAGCTTGTCCTTTGTGATGTAACATGTTTGTACATAGTGGTTGTGATCCTGTACTTTATTTCTATTATTTCAGTGATGAGCCTACTCATTAGGGCTGTAAGTTAACAATATGCTGATTGACAGGTGATTATTCTCTCTTGAGAGAATCTGGAGCTCAGGGTTCCGCTTTCCAGGAAATGATTTTAATCGTAATCTGTTGGCTGAAGCTTGACATGCAGTTGATTTCAGAAGCATAGAGGAAATTGCCTTCTATCGGGTTTCAAACGTGGCAGAAAGCAGAGTTCAAATTGTGCTTTTGTTGCTCTTGTGAATGATAGTGTTTCTTGGCCTCCAGTTAGACTCACCGAAACTTGGCATATGAGGCTTAACGTACGTTGAACTTCAAGCTCTGTGTGATATTTACTTCTATTTATATCATCAATAAAACATGATTGTGATTGCCAAACATTCTAACCTTAACATTTTTCAACCCCACTGCCCACCCTGAATTTCTTAAGTAAATGGTAATTGAAAGAATTGTCACCAAAACCTGGAGTGTCTGGATAGGGAGAAACTTTCTGCCTGGGTTTAGACCAGTGCTCAGTGTAGAACATTTTTGTCTCTAGCAGCGGTAAAAGGAGATTCTAGTTGGGAGATGCTTAGTCCAGCCACTCTCAATGGTGTGTCGTATTCCTTCAGTGTGCAAAACCTCTTAAAAAAACCTCTTTTAAACCAATCTACCAGTACTTTTGTGGTACCATTTTCTAATTTCTTAGTTCATTTTCTAATTTTCTTAGTTCTTAGCCTCCTCTAAATTGAAGGCTTCCAGCCTTTTTGTTCTTTCTTCATAAGGCAGCCATTCCCTCTCCGCACTCGGTTTCATTCATTTCCTTTTCTGTGTGTCTGTTGGCTGTGCTGCTTTCTCCTGGAGACGTGGAGCCCACAGCTTAAGTGCTTCAAGTGTGAGTCATCCAATTTTTAAAATAGCGGCAAAACGCTGTCCTCTGCCTGGGTCTTAACACCTTTCCTTACGATAGTCTGCATTTTGTTGGCTTTTTTTCTAGTCTTTTGCTGCATATTGAGGCAGTGATTTTGGAGAGCTGCCGTTGACAACCCCAAGGTTGGGGTACTCCATCTGAGTTTCAAGCTCAGCGTTATGAAGACCCAATTTAGATTTTTTTTTTTCTTAGTGTTCTGCTTCACTTTTATACTGAAGTTTGTTTGATGCTTTTTCCCCTCTGTCAATTTTTTTTTTTTAGGGTCTTCTGGAGCTCAGCTGTTGGCGTGGCATGTGAGAGGGCATGCGGATAAGTCAGTATGCACATGTTGGCCGTAATATTTTCCAGCAGTATGTTTACAGTCTGTTCTAATTTCTATCATTGCCTGAAGAGACTATTCTCTTAGGCCTCTATATGTGAAAATTCTTGTGAATGTTAAATAGTGTGTGGTATTTCCTGCTTCAAATCCTTGTTTGATATGTAGGATGCCAAACGAGAGAAATTATAAGGAAGAGGATGAAAAACGTAGGTGTGTTGTGTTAGGTTTGGTTAGATATGGATAAACTCAAGAGAAACAGTCTCACAGAACAGATACAATCTGTATAGATGTTGGCTTTCTCCTGATTTCAGTGATAGACAATCCTCTTATGGAAACACAAGACTGAAACACAAATCCTGTGCAAGTCATGCAGTAGGATGGTGCTTCATACGTTGAGGCGAGGGAAACATTTCTTCTTTCTGTGATGGAAATGAGAGGTGGGTTTTTGTTGCCTTTCTGTGGATTACTTTGTTTTACATTGAGGCCTTTCGTGACCTTCTGAAGTTCCTGTTCATTCAGTATGCCTGCCTTAGTGCATGAGCTGCATCCTTTTATTCTCAACTCATAATTAATGATGCCTTTATTTAATTCATATTTACATCTCAGTTTTTTAGATCTGGCTGGCTACTGAAATGTGTATAGCTTTCAGCCTATTGATAGTTTTGGGTTACGTATCTGTGGCAGTTTGGACATCACCAAGTCAATGTGATTGTAATATTCTTTGCGCTGATCTAGCCAAAGCTCTTGCTAAATTGAGCTCAGCAGGAGCAAGTCCAGTGACCTCATAAATAGTGGAAATGATTGCAAATTGGAATTCATATATGTTCCTGTCTCAGTGGGTAACCGTATCCCCCCCAAAGGAAGCAATCATCTCTTTCAAATTTCTGTTTGCCCTTTCGCTCAGATATGTTTGAAGATAATATGGGGAGGGAGATCTTGCGGTGTCTTACAGAACTGTTGCTGGAAATCTGAAATAAATGTCCTGTTTCTAACAATGCCGCTTAGAGCTGTGTGTTTCAAACATTACCCCTCCTGCAAAGAACTTGGGGCACAGTCTGTTAAAATTCCCTACCTGGCTTTGGCACTTCTTGGCATTTGTGCTTGTCTCCCTAAATGACCTTTTTATTTTATTAGAAACGAGATTTCCTTTGTTTTTCCTTACTATTCTGTAATCTGAATTCTTGTTAGTATTCATAGTTTGGCATTGAAACCATGGAGATACATCTACGGGTTTGTTTCAGTAGCGTTCTGTACACTTCTCATCGTTTGAGTGGGTGCTAGCTCTGCCAGGCTGCTGAACGTTGAAAGTAATTACTCTTTTAGTATTAATAATACGCATATTAAGAATTCCAGCCTCAGCTTCTGTACACTGCTTCATGAAATTTGTAAAACAGGTTTCCAGTTCTTAGTATTCACTTTTTTTTTGTCTCAGTGAGAATGTAGCTGGATCTAAATTGCTACAATTATAGGCACACTAAGCTTCTTTATGAAAGTAAATACATGTAGCCTCATATCCTGGCTTTGGTACTGCACAGGAATACATCCTTAGGGAAAGCATAGGAGAGATCTTTTGCCCAGTATGCTTTCTCTTCTTTTGACATTCGTTCTGGACTTCCTGAGAAAGTAGTTGCACCTTGATTTTCATACATACTAACCATCACCTTTGTAAGAGCAAGAAGAAGCCTGACATAGGATGGACAATATTTGTGAAAGGCACTCATGTTTGCTTTCCCCCTCCTCAATTCTTAGACTCTTCCCCCCCACCCAAAAAAAAAAAAACAAAAACCAAAACCCCAAAAAACGCAAAACTGAAAAGCATAGAATTATTCAGGATGGAATAGACTTCTGACCTCTTACACTTGTCTCAGCTCCTGCATAGACTTTTCAGGCTTCTGTATATTCACATTTTAAGTCTGGGGTTTTTTGTGTCACTAGAAGCATCCAGGAAACAAACACTGTAGGTTACACCAACACAAGCCCTTACCGGTAGGTCAGTAGCTTAATTTAGGGTGCTCTTTCACATCACACTTACCTAGACATACTTAAGTCTCAGTGAGTGAAATGTAGGGGTGGACATCATCTCTGTACTGGCATCTTGCACAGGTTTTCTGTAAAATGCAGCTGAATCTCAGTGCTCCAGTCAGTATTAGCTATGCTAAGCAGCTTGTTCTTTGGCTATACAGTAGCTTCTGTTACATGTGCTACTGTATACTCATCTATTGGCCAGAATTTCTGGACATACTTTTAAGTTCTTAGAAATGGCTTTGTTTGGGGTTGGAGGTATGTTTTGGTCCATATTCTTGTCTTGCTCCAGGAGATGGTGACCTCCAGTGGCAGTAGCCCCTTGAAGTAGAATGTTCTGATTTCAAAAACTCACCAAGAAAGAATTCTACAGATATTTTTCTTTGGCTAAGACACAGCCTATTGCTACATTAAAAGAATGGTGAATAAAAGTAATGTTAATACTGTAAACTAGAGATGATGAAGTGTGAGGTACAATGGCAAACTTGCAGCAAGGTATATAAACTGAGATCAAATTTGTGGATCATTTGTTTGCAGAAGCAAACATGCTTCTAGTAGAGTGGTTACAAAGATTCCTGTACTCACATAACTCCTAGCTAATCTCAGAGAAAGTTTAGCCCAGAACAAGTCACAGGTACAGAAACAGTCTCCAAGCAAGTAGATGTTACACATGGTGCTGGTTTTGGTTGGGATGGAATTAATTCTCTTCACAGAAGCTAGTATGAGGCTCTCTTTTGGATTTGTCCTGAGAAGAATGTTGATAACACACTGATGTTTTAGTTGTTGCCAAGCAATGTTTACATTAAGCCAAGGACTCTCTCACTTTCTCATACTGCCCCTGTGTTCCCAGCTTCTTTTTTCAGGAGAGCTGACTAAACTGACAAAAAGGACATTTCATGCTCCGTATATACACTGGGGGGAGTTGACCAGGGGGTCTGGTGCTTGGGTCTTTTGGGCTCTGGCTCGCTCTTTTTCTGGCTCTTGTTGCTTGGGGACTGGCTGAGCATCAGTCAGTGCATGGTGAGCAGTTGTCTCATTTGATTTTTTTTCTATTGTTCTCCTTTTCATTACATATTATTATTACTGTTAGTAGTAGTAGTATTTTTATTTAATTTATTTTTGATTACTGAACTGTTCTTATCTCAAACCAGGAGTTTTCTTACCTTTTCCTCTGATTCTGTCCCGCGTCCCACTGGGGGAGGCAGAGGTGAGTGAGCAGCTCTGTGGTGCTTTGTTGTTGACTGGGGTTTACCACAACACAGAGCTTTCAAGGACAGAAAGAGGCACAAACAGATCTGGTGCAAGAGGCCGTACTAAAGGTGCAAGGTGCTTCTAGGATTCAGGCAGCGGAGATAAGCCAGGAGCAGAATGTGCAGAGAGGAAATGCACATTTGCCTGACTGATGTTGAATGCTTAGGAGGAAAGAAATCCCTGGCCAGCAAGCTGCTGAAGGGCAGGAAAGAGGCAGCAAAGTGGAGTTCAAATAGAGAGAAACCACAATTAAGGATGAGCCACTGAATTGTGGAAGTGTATAATAAAGAGAATGAAAACTAAATGTTTGCCTAACCTAAAGCACAAGCTCTGTTTCTCATCAGATTGAATACGAATTGCAGTTGAGATTGCACCATTTTTCTGTTTCTGTTTGCTGCACCACTGTCACAGCTCAGGAGAGCATTTGTATAAATGTGCTTATCAGTGTGCCCCTGACTGCAAGAACAATCTCTTCTCTTTGCTCTGCTTGTTAGTCATTCTCAGATGTGTGAGTTTGGACAATGGCATTTCTCTTTAGGGTTTTTGGTACTTCAGTTAAGTGGTCTGCTTTTATGTTTGTGAAATGACTTGAGAATGGTACCTTTAATTGGGATTTATTTTATGTTGCCTTTAAGTTTATTTAATTGCATCGTACTAAAGTTGGAAGAATTTTACAACCATGTAATGGAAAGAGTAAGAAAGGTTTAATTAAATTCTGAATTTGTTCGCTTTTCTACTTATAAGATAATTGATTAATAGTTTATTTCCAAGGTGTCCTTATCTTATATCTATCTGTTCTTCCTCTTTTGTTCATCTAATTCTCCTTTTTTCCCTGACCCCTCCCTCCCTAAATGATTTAGCTTGTGACTGAAACCATTTTGTATTTCAGCATTCGTGATCTATGCTGGAGACCCCATTATGTCCAACATAAAATGGTATTACTGGGACATTTTATGGATTTCTGTAGAAGTGCTGTAATATTTTAATTACAATCTACCTATTAATGAATAAGATCTATAATCTTGTAGTGGTGAGCGATACATTTGGCACTTTCAACCCAAGCACTACATTTCTTTTAAGTGTATGTACTGTTCTGTACTATTAGTGAGGGAGGAGAAAAATCTTACTACTTAAATCATTCTGTTTGCTTACTTCATATAAATATTGACACAGTAGAACTAGGAAATGCTACATGTTAAAAATCATGGGACTGCAGTCAGAATCTCGACTTTCTGTATTTTCTGCATTGAGTTATAACACTTCTGCTTAAAGGAAGTCTTAGAAGACCTAATCTGTTTATTACTTTGAGGATTCAGTTATCTTTACTCCGAGTATTCCTATTGGCACCTCATCATTATGTGTAAGATTAGCTGGAGGGGAAAACATGTCAGAATACCTATGCCTAAATAAACGGGCTTAGACTGGGAGCTCAGACCTCAAGAAAATTTCTGCTAGTGCAGCCATTACTTTCTTATTTAGCAGCCCAGATGCGCCTAGGAAAGAGCTCAAAGCAGTTTAAACATCTAAATCAATAGCTTGTTCCTCGCTTCTTGACTACATTGCAGGTACCTTTTTCAGGGAGGTTCACTTCCATCACACTTGGAAGGAAGCAGTAGCTGTCGAGTGGTTCTGCTGGTGCAGGCACATGGTTTCCTGCTGTGAACACAAGCACACGGCTCTGTGCTGGCTAGGGAGCCTGGTTTTCACTGAGGAGACAAAAACCTGCTTTGCCAAAACCAGCTAAAGTTGGCTAAATGGTCTTTATCTCCTTCTTCATGTTAGTGATTCGTGGCATCTGTTGGTCTCTCTTGGTGCTGTCCACGGTATCCTGCAGTATCTCTTCTATCTCTTAGACGCAAGGGTAAAGTGATGCCTGTGACTCCCAGGTGATGATGACAGTGACATTTGAAGCAACCGTTCTAAGAGATTTGGCTTTGGGTTTTAAAAAAGTCTAGCCCAGAGTTTTACTTTGTAATAGCAGCTACCGTTGGTATCTCTTTTTACTGAAATCACCCATTTTCTTACTGGTTTATGAATAGGTGTAGTAGTACTGGATAGATAACATAATTGGTACTTTCTCTTCAGAAAAAAGAAGTGTTCCCAACCACTGCTGCCGTATAGTAGTGTGAAGACAGAGCAATTCAGGCATTTGTTTTCAACCACCATTGAAATCTTGTATCATTCCACATTGCAGAGGCTCTGACTTGTCTAGTTTCCTGATGTCCTCACAGTTCACTTCAGAGCTCAGAGACTGCATATTCCATGTCTCTGTGGTCCCTTTGTAGGATTCTTGCTGCTCTGAGATAGAAATCTGAATAGGGTAAAAAAATGTGCTACCACTATCGGTGTGTTTCTCAACCCCTTCAGCAGTAGGGGCTCAACAGAATTTCCTTTTCCCTGTTGTTATGAAAAGGTCCTGGAGGTGGTGCCATTGAACAGAGTTCAAGGGTGTTTGCGTGTCAGCTCACTAGAACTAAAGCAGTGACAACACTGCTGAGGTTCAGGGCAAGTTTTATCAGCTTCCAGTGTGTGCTGGCACGTGTTGGGGGAGTGGGATTTTTAAATTTTTGATTTTTTTTTTCTTTAAAATGCATTTGGAACTGGCTAATAAAGTAGAAACTTGAACCTCTGATGCCGAGAACAGCTTACAGTAGCCACCTGGCTAGCATGTTAAGATTTCTTGTCATATAGCTACATGAAGGACTAACTGCTGCTTATGAAAAGTGAATAAGAATGGCAAAATTGTGTGTGCATGGTTATATTCAGATATCCAGTCATGGATATGACTCCGTGTATAGCTCAGAAATCTTTTTAGAAATTAAACTTTTGAGTAATTCTGACATTTTTGTGCTCCAGGTAAATGCAAATAGTAAAGTGGAGTTGCTTCTGACCTAGGCAACCTGGAATAAAGTATTCCACAAATGCTTCCATTCTGTTTCTTAAGGTGCTGCTTTGGTTTTCTTAAACATCTTTGTTGGTCTGAAAAGACACAAAGAAAGTGGCATTTGCTGTAGTTACTAGACACAAGGCCTCTCTTCATGTGGTGGTAATGTCACCACCTTTCTCTTGTCATAGCTGGATTTATTCATGGCTTCTTGGCATCTGCTGAATGCAGCAAGAACTCTTGTACCAGTCCCTTTCAGAGTTGGCACTTTGACCACAAATGGAGGCCAAGACATCAGTTAGGAACAGCCTTGTGATCCAAACAAAAATTGGCTAGGAGTCCTAGTAAATGAAACTTCCAGACTGATCAATACTCCTACATGGTCTTCTGGAGCTCTTTTAACGTTTAAGGGGATGAGGTGCCTGAAGTTACATGGTCTGACTAAATCTAACTATGTCCCTTGTATGCACGGTGGAGTGTCTACCCCAGCAGCATACGGTCTGATTCCATCTTTGGGTGCAACTCTGTAAGTCTGTGATTGTCTAAGAGACAGAACAATTTGAATTAGCTGTTACAAACTCACCCAGTTACTTCAGTGGCTGAAATTTAGGAACTCTCCATGCTTTCCTCCTGTACTGCCGGAGGGGCTTTTGCTAATGTTAGCCACCAGAAAATATTTATTCCACATCAAAATTCTGTTTTAACAATTACCAGGTTGACTCACACTGCATAACTGAGAAGTAGTTGGTTACTTTTAGAGTTTAAGAAAAAAAGAAGCCTAGCACCCTGTTTAGGACTGTTGCAATGCAAAATACTTAACAGTTAGCATCTCAAAAATTGGATACAATGGACCTTGGAGATTATGCTTAATAGTAGGATCTTACTGAGCTGCACCAATGCCTTGTGTAACGTACAAAGCTATTTGACTACGCTAAAACTTGTTTTCTCTCAGAAAGTATGTGCAGTTAGACCATCCCTGCTTCTAGTATTAAAGAGGATTTAGAAGTGGCAAGGAAGTACTTGCTATATTTCTAACTCAGAATGGAAAGATCTCCTTCCGTTTTCTTCCTGACATTTGTCCTCATGACCCATGATTGAGTACTAGACTGCAAGGTATACCATAACTGTCATAGTCCTGACTTCCCAGTGTTAGGACATCTCCTAAGGAAAAAACATTAGTCATCAGTATGAATACCTAAAGCTCCCTGTCGAGAGAGAACACAGAAGCATAGACTGGCTAGTTAAAAAGCCTAATTCGTGAGGCTTTTTATCCTGCGAGTTTTCGTTAGTGTGGAGTGTAAAACAAAACCAAAACCCTAAGAAAAGTAGCAGCTAATGTAAGCAGGGGAAGGGAATAGAGTCAGGCCTTTTGGGAGAGGAAGAGATGGATATTTAGCCTTCTCAGTACCTTCAGAAAATCAGTTTCCATTCTAACTCTGCCTGGGTGTTCTAGAGGAGCTGTCTGGATGAAGCCCATCTATCTCTCTGCAAGGACAGAAGGGGTTCTGGAAGTCTTTGTTGAAATTTGTTGCATGTAAAATCCAGTAGGTATGCTCAGATCTCTGGCAGACTACTCGGTCTTCGGTTGTTGACTCCTGCACTGACATACGTCCTTATCAGAAATTGCCACGTTCTATACGCGATCGCAGGTGTGCAGAGCTACCAGTGCTGCAACAGGATCAAAAAACTACTGAGAATACAAATTCTGTCATGTAAGAGCATCATATTGGTGGCCTGTTAACTGTAGGCAGCTGTTGTGGCTACGTGTAGGTGTATTCCTATTAAAATAACAAGCGCTTGCTAGTTGGAAGTGAAGTCTGGAAATGAAATCCCTACTGAGTAGTAGAAATTGTTTAATAGAACATAATCTGTATTTATTACATTAACCACTGAAGCAGATCGCAGGCGTTTTATTCAGTGCAAGATTCTTAACTACTTAAATATCAAACAAGAGGTCAGGTATCTGGGAATGCCTAATTTAAGAGAACCAATTGAAGCATGGTGTTTCAAATTACAGTATTAGATTATTGGCAGTTTGCACTAGAGGGAGCCAGTCTGAAGGACACTGCTTTAATGAAATACGTTGGAGTAGAAGCTGAAATGTTTGGGTGTATGTTTCTTTCTAGTTCACTGCCCGTCCGTTGGAAGATGCAGGCAAACAGCAGTTTGAGCAGTACATGATGCCCGGACAGCAGAGTGACTCCCACTGTGACTGTAAGCATCCATCAGTGCACAGTGCTCATCCTCAACCCACTGTTGTCATTATACGCTCCCCAGAGTTCTTCCCTTCCTCTGTGGGGATGGCAAGAGACTGTCAGTGTCCTGCTGGGGGTGGTCCCAGGACTGTGACCTGGCCCTCGGAGCTGTAAAGGTGGGCTGTTAGTAAAGATTGGTATTATCCAGGGTGCTTCCAAAACACATTAGTGTAGGCACTGGAGATGGTAGAGCATAATATTTGAACAGTTGAACACAACTGTAGTAGTTTTAACTGTGTTACCCTTTTATACTGTCAGTGCTGAGTTTTTAATAGGATTGTCCCTGACCGCAGTGAAAGATCAGATACTTCTCAGTCATTCATCCTGTATGGTTGGGGTACGACCATAACGGTGCCATATTACCCTTGAGAGGGATTACAAGTTCAATTGGAACATATTGAGCTAGAAAAGTGTTAGGAACAGTAACAACTGTCAAAATAAATACCTAGGTACTTGGTACTGCTGCTTAATTTAAAAATAAGTTACTGTGTTGTCAGTTTTAAACCATCTTTTAGTGATGCAGGAATTTGTAATGCTGAGCTAGTGCTGGCAGTATGTTAGCAGTGTTGATCTCTGGTAAACCCTGACTACGTGTCCAAGAATTTACAGTAGAGGAGAAACATGAGGCAGGATAGAAAGGAAAACTTTGAAATAGTATACTATGGTTTTCTGCCAAAAACAGGAGAAGAAAAGGCACTACCATGGAATATCCCAGTTATGACTGAGGCCTGCTGCGACTGGGGCCACTCAAAAGTCCACTTCATATTAAAGTTATTCCTGAGTTCTAGGGTGAAAGGCTAATGTGTTTGATTTTATAAAACATGTCCATTCTTTTTCTTACATTGCTGCTAGCTAGTTCACCACAGCTCAGGATTGTAATTGGCATATTTGGTCCTTTGGCTGGTGGAGACTTATTACAGAAGTGACAGTAACAGCTTTCAGGGATAATGGAGCCAGACGATGTACGCAGCTGTCAGAGCTGGTAGAGCAGAAGCTGCTTTCACTCTGCAGGCGTTACTTGGCCATCTTTGCAGCCAACAGGGAAGTAACCAAGGGCAAGGCTACGACTCTGCCTATGGAAGAGTATAGTATTACAAATTCAGGCCTTTTACTAATGCAGAATCATTAGAGGAGAAGAGAAGATTGAAAGATGTTTGTGAAATGAAACTTTTTCTTTTTGTACACAGAGATATGAGGAAAATTTTTTTTATTTGCAGACTGAATTATGTGGAAAATTAAGATTCTGTACACCCCATTGTCACACGCAGAGTGTGTAAGATGGAACAGCAGAGTGTGTCAAATGAACATGCAGGGTTTCTCTTCTAAGCCCCTGCACCTGTGAAGCCTGGGGTCTAACAGTCACCTGGGTTTGAGAAGCAGGGCTCAAATTTGGGTTACGGTGGGAAACCCCCTAAGAAAAGCAACTTGACTGTCTTTATTGACGATAAGATTAATGGGCTTACTAAGAGACAGTCTATGATAACAGGGAAATACTGTCATGAGTGTCCTAGAAGAGGAGTGGGAAGGGACAAGTGACAGGATGTAGAAAAGTTAGTAGAGAGTAGCTTGGATCAAGTGTGAAGGTACATACTGATGCACTGCCTGGAACTGGTAATGGCATCAGGGGGGCAACCAGCCATGTCTTGATTCACACCACTGGTAAGAAGGGGCGCTTCCATAACACCATCAGGAAGGACTGCCCTGGTTATGTTGAGCCATCTCCAACCTCTCTCTTTTTTTGGTATTTAAATTAGATATTCTGGTCATATGTATTTGTCCTTTCCAACATTGATCCCCAGTTAATACAGGGAAGAGACTGTTCTGGTATGAGCTGCTTGGGGTGAATTTGTTTTTAAATAATTATGCAGCAGGAACACTCACAAGAAAATGTTTAGTTTACTGAAATGAATTAGAATGTTATTCGGAAGAAAGAGGACTAGACAAAACCACATTACTTGGGCTCATCTGTTGTAGGCATTACACTATCTACAAAAGTAGGCACTGGGACGCAGGGAGATGTTCTGGGTCATCCAGGCTACACAGTTAATTCTTTATGCTGAATGAGAGGTAGGCACTTCAACAGCCTGCTCGGGTGCTGACCAGGGAGGCCAGTCACACCAGTAGATCCTTGCTCTGTATCTGTAAATCTGTTTGTCTCTGGGTATCAGATATGCCTGTACAGTAGAATTCTATAGATGCAAGACACAGAGCGCTAGTAAATCTTCTGTCTGGTGTCGTAGTGTTTGGAACATATACCCCAAAATGGGCAGAATTGAGTTCAAGACTGGCCTGAGAGGGTTCAAACTCCTGATCTGTACTCTGAAGTGCCTGGAGGCTCTGAGCAATTCAGAGTTAAAGCATATTCTGACTTCTGTTGAAGCAGCAGAATGCCAAAATCATGGGTTATAAAAGTGACTGGGGAACTGGCCCAAAACAGAGGAGACCTGGATTCTGATCTTTGATCCCTGGACTACTTAGGTGTTTTCCATGAGGCAGTACCTGGTATTAGAACAAGGATGCTCGCAGGGATATTAACAGGAACGGGGATAAATAATAGACTCACAGTTTACACACTGGGCTGGTTTAAAAATTCTGTTTGACTGAGATGATGAGCACTTCAAATGTCCAATAAGAATAGTTGGATTAAAATAGGGTTGTTAGAAATGAAAATTTTCAAGGAAAAAAATTATCTCCATTAAAGTGCTATGTCTTTCAATGGAAGTTCATTCCCTTCTTTTTCTTTGGGTTTATCTGTCTTTGTCTTGCCCCTTTTGCCCTATTCAAAGGAAGTACAAGAGGGAAAAGGAATTTCTCTGAATTAAAATAAAATTTGCAAGAAAACTTATATTAATAAAAGACCATTTTTTGAGCGTAGTGCCATAATTAAAACAAAGATCCTGCTGACATGGCATCCTCTTAAGTTTCCTATGGTGACGCCGTAAGTTTTGGTTGAACCTGGTATAGAAAGGGGACAACTATTCAGGCTTCAGTTCTACCCTGCGAATGGGAACTTTCTCAGGAAGAGAACACAGGGTTAACAGTCAGTTGGGTGCTGTTTCATTACAGATACACTGTGTGTCCTTGTGGAGTTTGCCTGGAGCAGTGCTGGCCCTGCCAGCAATCATTCGGATCCAGTGTCAGGCTCATGATTTATAGGCCTGTTTAAGTGAAGGCCATGCTTACTCCCAGCACAGCCATTTGTTTCAACTCTTTCATTTTTTAACCACTTCCGAAGGATGTAGTTTTGGAGGGACAAATATGTAAAGCTTGCTATTGCTGACAATTATGTTTGTTTTTCTTTTTTTTCTGTGTAAATGAGAACTACTTTCTCACTGCTCAGACCTAGAGAACACCTCAGTGTTACAAACAGCAGCGTAGAGTCAAATAATTATCGTATTTTTATCTCTGTAATAATCCTCCCTAATATTTAGATAGCATTTTTTTTAACAGCAGCTCTTACTATGTCTCTGTTTTGCAAATGGGAAGCTGGTTTCTTCAAGAAAGGCCCTAGACTAACATGATCAGGAGGACTTTGTGTCTCTTCTAAGTATGACAGCAGTACTGTGTCCTTTTATAGTGTTACCCATAAAATCTTAGTTCCCATTGTCTTAGCTTGGTAATTTGCAATTAAAAAATCTGCAAACAACTAAATAATATAATGCTGAATTTTCACTGAAATTATGCATGCAGATAATTTAACTTGAGTTACAAATGTCCCTTGGTGTTTTTTCTAGTGAATGATACAGATTTTTATTTAATTGTAATGGACTGGAATTCTTCTCTGTTCTGGCTACCTGTAATTCTGGGTGCTCAAAGCACCAAGATTTAAAAAGACAAAGATTTCACAACTTCCCCAGGCACTCTGATCCCATACTTCCCTATTCATAGCCTTAGAAAGTCTTCCATAGTATTGAACTGATGTCCTCTGTTATGATTTGAGTCGTTTATCTTTTGCTCGTTCATATTGCCCCTACGTTCGTGGGGGAAGAGCTTACTTCCCCTTTATATGTACTTGTCTTTTACATATTTGAGTACTCGCTGTCATGGTTTTCTCCCCTCTGTCTTCTCTAGATTTCATGTTACAGTTATTTCATTTTTTCCTTGCAGATGTTGTGTTCTACATATCTGCTTGTTCTTGTTCCTTTCCTGTTGTCTGTGTTCAGTTTATACATGTGTTTGTTAACTATGGTGCCCAAAGCTTAATTTCTGGTATTCCAGCTAAGGCTTTACTGTAGAAAATACTCAAGACTTTATGAATTGACATGTCATCCTTGTGGAGGCCCATATTAATCTAAGTATCATTCAAGTTTTAGTTCATGTGATGTAAAGGCAAGTGTATGTACTTGCCAGCTCTGATAAAGTAACAGGGACCCTCACACTGAACGTGCTCTGTACATCTCATTGGATGTACTGCAGTGAGATGGAACTCTCTTCTGGAGGAGCAAAGAGTGCTTCCTGGTTTTCCATTCCCGTGAGTATGGTTAAACGTGCGGCTGCAGTGCATGCCCTTTTTGCTTGGCTAAAAATATTAAACACCCTTCATTTTGATGAGAAGCTGGCAGTTAGCTCGTTGGTTGCATTCTAAAGCAAAAAGGGAGAGTTAATAGTGGTAATATGGGTCACTGTGTACATGTGCTCATAGTTGCTATGCTGGCATCTTGATCTGACTTTGCCTTTTAGCTATAGTGCAAGTTTGTGTGGGCTCTGTCAGATCTAATATTGCCTACAAGGATAGCTGAATTTATTATGCCACTTGTACCTCTCTTCTCATTCCTACCTGTGGTGACCTCTCTATTCTCCAGGTCAGGTGGCTGAATTCTTTAAGTCTTTTATTCTTCTCTGTGGTATTAGAGATATTTGAAAGTTTCTACAGATCTTTGCTATTGAAAGCCAAAAAAACCCTTATGTGGCTGTGGAAAGCTCTGGAAAGTTTACAAATCACTTACACCTAGACAAGAGACTGATCTGATGTTCAGTTTTGCTAATCAGGCTAGCCTGAAGGTGAGCCTATTCATAAATTTGTTTCTGCTATGTGTAAGATCTTGGCATTAAGGAATTTGTGCCTTACAGAAATAGGATACATGATCCATACTCTTAAGCTGTAAATCAAGGAATGTTGTATGGTTGCCGTATCTTTTCTTTGGACCTCCACTTTAAATGCGAAGGAGGGCAAGCTGTTGAGGAGTTAATGTGTACTACTAATTCAAAGAATATCAGACACTAAGATATTGAGGGCTGACTCTCAGAATGACTCAAATCTCTGTAATCTAACAGCAATATGTTGTTTCTTACAGATATTGGACATATTGGGGGGTGGGTTCAGCTTTCAGCAGTAGATGTTTGACAGTACAGAGGGGCTGAGGCTAGGACTAAAAATTCTCAGAGACAGCAGAGCTTAGGGTTACAGAAACAGGGCTTGATACAACTGGCTGCATTTATATGCAACTGTGCTGTGTACGGTTCTCTGCTCATCTAGTTTCACATTAGACCAGTGGAGATGTTCAGAGTGCACACATGATGACAGGCTGGGCAATTTCTACATGACCATCTGGTTTAAAGCTGCTTTTTGATTTAGTTAGATAAGGGGTGATCAATCATCTGAGGATGTTACCTAGTCCCTATAATGCTGGAAGCAACAGGCTCGACATACTTGAATGTTCTTAGGTGATGGAAACAGCATAATTGAATTCCAGTAGCTTATCTGTACAAGGACACAAAAAGGAATGTCCTAAGCATTCCCTCCAAGAGGTCTAGGTCCCTATATTAGTGCTCTACTTCAACTTGCAGGGAATTTTCTTCCTCCGAGTCTTACATGAGTGGAATTTGATTGGTTACAGTAAATGGTTTCTCATTTCTCCTTTTGTCTGTTTTCTCACTGGGGACTGCTCATGTGCTTTGTTTGACTTGGAGGGTCACCAGTGTTAAAGTGATCTTTTGTTGGATTATTTCAGCCTCTAAAGAAAGATTAGTTATCAGTTATCACCTTTGTACCATTGCTGGTAGGACATGAGAGTCCCATTCCTACTTTCAGCTTCCTCCGTTGCCTGCTCCCTAGCCTGATGGTACTTTCAGAAGAAGATGGCACTGTAAATTATGTGCTACTGAATACGAGACATTTTTGTTTCTGTGGATGAGGCTGAGGAAAATACACCAGCAGAAATCCTTGCCCTATTGACAATTTTGAGTAGATAAAATAATTATTTGTAAAAGACTGTAATCGAGATGAAGGAAGAAGAGGTATAGAAGGGGAAAAGAATTTTAAGGTAAAATGAGGAACTTCCTTTGTTTTATTATCTGCCTTTAGTTCTCCTCATCTGTAGAGTACTTTGCCCAGTATAGCACTGATGACAGGACAGGGCTGACAAATAGGTTTAGAAGATAGGCAGGCGCTAAGTTAATAGTATCAAACACCTCGGTTGGAAAGAAGGTGGTTTTTTAATTTTAGAAGGATCCAAATGCTCAAGTAGAATAACGTGCAATACAGTTTGAGATAAGCTTGGGGCAAATAGCTGGCATTTCTGCAGTTCACAAGAGCACTTGGAAAATGAAAAATGTCAAGTGCTGGAAAAGGCAGGGAAGGGGCTGTGTTGATGTCTCAGAACATTATGAAAAAATAATCAAGCAAACTAATTAGACACTTGAAGATTTTGCCTACAATTATCTTATGCCATTGTTTGTCACTTCAATGCAATCTGTTGAAGGTTTAAGTGGACTATATGATTCAAATGTTAAGGTCTACTTTTAAAATATCATGAAGAAATCCTTTTGTATTCTAATAATGGAACATTCTTTTACCAACGTCAAGACAGTAGAGTCAACTGTCAACTTGACTGTTACTTGACTGTCTGCTACCAACTTCACTATCCTCTGTCATCCTCAAAATCCATTGTTTCATGGTGTACACATGTTTAAATGCCTGCCTAATCTGACCCTCAAAAATTTACGTTGTGTTTGGTTTTGATCATATGGTCATCTAGCCAAAGGTATATGCAATATATTATTACATCTACAGAGCTTCTGAAATGTTCATTTATGTCTTCAATTTGAAGACTATGGTCGGGATCCAACTGTACTGAATGTTTTTTAAATAAGTTTTTGTTTGTTTGTTTGTTTAAGGAGGCAGTTTCTGTCTCAGTGAGATGACAATCTAAAAGGAAGAGGACAGATAGCAGTTTACTGAAATAAAGGGAATGAATGACACTATGCTGCTTAGAATGAAAAGCGGTTCATAAGAATACTCGCTGAATTTCTCTTCATGCAATAGCATTTTCAGGTAAACACAGCCCTCCTTATAATCCAAGATTGGCTCCCCCTGCCAACATCCCGATTAAGTTGCTTTTGAAATGATTTAAAGAGAAAATTTTGGTTGGTGAAGCTTAAAATTAGAAGGTTACAAAATCAGAAACACATGTTGACAGGACTTGCCTAGAGATAGAAAATTACCTCTTTCTCTCAAGTTACACTAAAATTTTCCAGTTGTCTTTTCTTCAGCATGGCAGGTCTCCTGCAAGTCTCCATGTGTCTGTTTTCAGCCCAGAAGTTCAATAATGGAAGAGTATATTTAACAGCAAGCAAATCATCTCATTTTGAGTTTTAAGCAGGGTCGCTGGGACTCTGACCATGTCCACCTGCATTACCAAACCTTCCTTCCAATTCTGTATTTTATGGCCATGGCTTTAATTTCTTCAGAAGTGCCTTTGTTTATCTTTGGTACCTTGTCTAAGCAAGAGGGGGTCAAACACTAAGCCATTTGCCCAGCCGTCAATGTTCTATCTGTTCTTTACCTATCTGCTGCTTCCCACTGACCTTCTTTTGAATTCACTTTAGAATTTCCATGTTTATCTGCACTGTATTTACTGACCTTTTACCCTAGCTTTTTCTGCTGTGAAGTATTATAAGCCATCTTGAAGTCCAAATACATTATGTCTGTTAGTCTGTCCCATCAGTTCTTATTGTGACTTTTTCACGGAATTTAATCAGATTTGTTCAGCATGACCTACTATCTCATGATTTCCCGTTGTACCTCTCCCTTTGCATGTGCCCCTTTATCATTTGTGTCACTTATGTCCCTGTTGTAATGACTGCACCCAACATACAAATCCATTTTTCTTCAGTGTTAGTCACCTTTGCTTCCCTTCTGTTTTCTGTACTGCTGCTAATGCTTCTTCCTCTGCTTCGCTAATTTTAATATGTACCACTACTCCATCTGCGTTACTTATTCCAGTCCAAGTCCAGCATGTATTAAGTGAATAGGATGTGTGTTGGTCATGAATATGTTGGTCGTCCTCTTTTTGAAGTGGGAGGAATTCAATCTCTGTGAATAACACACATCTGATCCATCAAGATACTTTAAATGTCCTGACAGTGGCCAAAAGCAAACGCACATCCTGCTAGTTAATCTAAACATTCCTTAAGAGAGCTTTGCTCTTCTTAGTGAGGCTAAAAAAATCCTTATTTGCTGTTTTAATGCAGCTTTTTTAGTACACAGCACTTGGTGTTGGTACTTCAGTGCGAGTCATTTCATCAAGGTAATTTTGAAAGGGGCTGTCAGTAGGTTCCACTTTTTTGCAAAGATGGTTGGAATATGAGGAGCTCTCAGAACTTGGCGCACCTTGGTTCCCTTGCCCTAGGGAAAAGCAGCAGCATAAGAGGATGTCTGCGGAGACACAGTCGGAAGGAGAGATGGTGGGAAGGGTAATGGTGGGAAAGTCAAGAGTGGAGTGGATCATACCCATTGAATCCGGTCTGTTAGTGAGCCTGGCTGTTCCCGTGCCCTTGCTCTTCTGTGTCTATTTAAATCTTGTGTTGTTGTTGATCCAGCTTTTAACCTCTTAAACCCCTGACTGTGTGTCATGGGTTTATTTTTACAGTGGACACTACATTACAGAAAGACTGACTTTGCAATGTAGTGAGTGTGGAAGGGATGGATTTCTTCTTGCAGTTCACTACTGGTTTGATCTTAATAGTTACACGGACACTAGTATTGCCACTGCATAAGCAACCACGGAAACACTCTACATAGACATTTGTGTGAAACACGTTTAACATCTATAAGAAGACAGCTTTTTTTTTTTATAGGTTTGTATGGCCATTTAAATAATTTCCTGAATAATTTTTGGTCTGAATTTTAAACATGGTTTGTGTTACTTAACTGTGACAAGAAAGGGATAGTTTGGAGTTTCTTGCTCCCTGTTTAGGAATACAGGCTTCTTGTTCTACTATTATGCACCTGCTTATATAAATTCAAATGTTTGTTTAATTGTTAATCACAGCATACTTGCTAATATACCAGTGGAACAGAAGTACAATGAAGAGTAGAGCACAGCTCAAGAAAGATTGATTTTTTTCTTAATTCTAGTGAGTATAACACGTTTGGTTTAATCTAGGCGTTCTTTTCATTTGAGAGGGAGGGGGAATAGTGGGGGCAGAAATGCATGGGAACCCTAATTCTCTGCAGTTGCTGTGGTCAAACACTGTTTATCTTGTGCTTATGTCATTTTCTATCTACTCATTTTCTAGCATCCCATGAATAAGGAAGTATCTGAAAGCAGTAGCCATAATAGTGACCATTATGAAGGAAATCCTCATAATTTCTTCCACTGCCTGTGCCAGTATTTGCTAGACAAAATAACAGAGAACTACAAAGTTACTATTTTTGGCTACTGAGTGCTAAATGTAGATATGATTTGACAGCAATTGCCTATTCCTCCGTACCATCAGTTGTGATGCTTTGTTGCTCATTTATATAGGTTTGGTTTGTAAGAAGATGCATTTAACAGAAAATTAGTCATCTGCTACTCTCAGAGCTTTTTTGTAGTACATTTGTCAACAACTACTCTTGAGTTGATGGACTGTAGAGAGATGCAAAATCTAGAGTACTTCCCCCTCTGAGGCACTGCTGATCATTTAAAAACTTGCCTAGAATGTGCAGAAAGCCATCTGTGGTAACACAGAGTCTTTAGAATCTGTCAAATCAGAGCATTTACTGTAGAGCTCATCTGCAAACCTTGTAGAAGCCGGAGCAGGTTGTGGACAAATTGCTCTGAGTATGAAGCCCCTTTCTCTTTGCAAACAAAGAAGGAAAAAGGGCAAAAACAAGGGGGAGAGGGGGAAGAGAAAAGGGAAAGTGGGTGATGCAAGCCTAAGGTAGAACTGACAACAATCAGGATAAGAGCAACAATGGATTGCCTTTGAGAAAACAAGGTTTTCATTTTTCTCACCACTTACAGAGGGACAGAGTGATCTTTGCCATAGTTGTTAGACAAAAGGTAATTAAAAAATAGGGATGTAATAGGAATTGGAGTTTAATATTGGATTCTTATTATAAATCGGATGAAACTTGAGACTATTTCCTCACTTAAAGCATCTGGCACAAATTTTACAGTCTGTAGCAGTGCTGTCCCTCCCAGCCAAGAGTCATTTCTCTTTGGGGAATGGTGGATAAATGGTGAGGGTGGAGGAAATCATGTTATCTAAACTAGGGAATGGAAGCATCTGCCTGGAAATCTATAATTGGTACATTTTGGCCCTTTCTCCTGGACGAGGCTTAACATGCCATTTGCTCCAGGTTGTTGGCAAGTCTTCATAAACTGCAGACAAATGAGGATGTTTGCTCTGAGAGTTTCTGCTGCCTTTTGAGTATTTCTCTTTTTGATCTACTGTATTTGCATTTAGCTCTATTTTTAGAGTTCTTTCTACCGTGACCTTTGCACAGTGGTTGTATGGTCTTACGGACTTCTTTTTTCTGTCTGCTTTATGTGTTTAACTAGCAAGATGATCTTCCAGCTTTACGGTTAATCTGATTTAGAATACATTTTTCTTCCTAAAAATGCCCCCAGAGGAAGGCAGGTTGTTGGACAATGCCATTCAGAAGAATTCAGTTTATTTCACTTCATCCAACTGCAAGATAATTTAAAAATAAACAGTTAAAAGTAAGCGATAATGCCAATGATTCTATGTATTAAAACTTACCATTTTTGTCTGATTGATCAGTAAGTATGCAAACAGATGTTTCTGCATTTGGAATTTTTCTGCCTTGTTCAAGCTTCTTATTAGAATAGCCTCAGAGTGAAAAAAAGTGACTTTCCTAATGTTTCTCTACCATAGATAGTAGGAGAGAAGAGACAAATCATGGAAATAGGTGAAGTAGGTTAGTCTAGAATGTGCATTAGTGAATACTGTATGTTGAAACAGTTCAGACTTTTAAGCAAGCAGAATAAATACAGATTTTTAGATTGCAGTTATAAATGTAGGAGAGTAAGTGGAGTTGTTTGTTTGTTATCCTCTCAGTATAGGACAAGTAGTGCTACAAGAAAAGCTCAATTGAAGTTGACAGGTCAGAGGAGGTGATGGGAAATGGTTTAGAGGAGGTTCCTTTGGCCACAAATTCTACAGGAATATGTGCAGAACTGGGGAGTTAACTGCAAAAGACTTTGCCTCAAAAACATGTCTAATTTCATTTTTAAAACCCTTCCAGTGGAGGTGAAACTGTCTTGTATCTGTGTATTATTTAACCCCAGGAGGGTTTCATAATGGACATCAAAATAGATGAGTTGTGACAGGCACTTCCTGAAGTCTGCAGTAGCCGTTCACACTCGGGGATCCAGTGACCATCACAATTGCAGTGAACTTCAAGTATTTCTTTTCAGGTGTCTGGGTAGGATAGTTTGGTGCCAGTGAGAAGGTTGGATCGTTATGCAAACTTCTTGCACTTCAAACAAACAAATAACCCCCAAACCAACCCACTAAAATCCCTCTCCTTTTAATTTATCGCTTGAAGTGTAGATTACTTGCACATTTGATGTGATTGGAATATTTGAGAGAGGAAAAATAATATTTAGAAATTGCACCTTGCAGCCCAGAATCCACTGGGCAGATTAGCGAAGCCTGAGTACATGTCACATCTTCAGACTGATCTCATGCTGGCAGCGTTGCAAATTCTAACTCATTTCAAGACTTCTTTCTCAGTCCTCTGGCTGTGCTTGTTTCTTTCCTTGAGATGCTTATGATGTTTCTCCAGACCTTTTCATAAATATTATATCCAGGTTGATGTTTCTCTGGTATTTGATGATTTGGTATATGGGTTGGTCCTTTTTTCATGTTGCCTTTTTCAGCACATCTTACTAAAAAAGTTGATTTTTTTTTGCCAGAATTTTGCCTAATTCTGGACTGTAGGATTTTAGACTGACTGGTGGTTCTTCTTCCTTTTGCCGCCTTTTTTTTTTTTTAAATTTTCTTCCATGTATTTCCTTTCTTCATTGTTTTTCAGTGGTTAGTTCAGATGCATTGCTGACGTGAATTAGGATAAAAATCTGGGGGGCGTGACGTGCTGCTCTGTCTGCTGCATTTCGAGGGGCTGCTCATGGCAGGTTTCTCAAAACATTGCCAGTGGGTTCCCAAACTGTCAGCAAACGGTACTTGAGCTGCACAGTAATCTGTGGAAAGTTAGTCACTTATCCTTTTTTCCCAGTATCTGAAGAGAATTTAATATGTAAACCTGGAACTATCCTATCAAAGATGATCTCAGTTCTGCAGCTGGCACCTTCCCGTTCCATGGCAACATTTCTTTAGTTATTTTTTTTTTCTTCAGAGCTAACACAGTATTAGTTTCCTGTGTCAGGGCCCACTTAATATGCAGTGGAGAAACAGAACTGCAAAGAATATAAGATAAGGTGAGAATGTTGAATATTTATTTTTCATTGTTGGAGGGTATTTTCCCTGTGATTCATATTAGCTTGAAACTGTAACTCCTATTTAGACAACAAAGACTTAAAGGAACATAACAGATTATACCAGTTCTGTGAACTTTCCACAGGAAAAACAACTTTTGAAGCCTCTGTGAGAACTGTTACTTGGCAGAGGTTCTTAGAACCTTACAAATAAATATTCCTTTATTTTCTCTTCCTTCTTAATAGAGAATGATCTACTGTAGACTTTTTTTTTTGTTACACAGGGTGAGGTTTGCTTAAATAACAGTCTTCTGTATTTTTAGAGAAGCAGCTTGTAACTTTGTACTTTCCTCTTCAGGTTTTAGAGAGATTGGCATTCTCATGGGTATGAGTTTGCATTCTGCACTGAGGTCACTCCAGAAGCCTACCTTCCCTCAGTGGTCTCTGGGTGATCATTTAGCTTTAGGATGGCTCTTCGAGGACCACTCCTGTTTTCTGCTTGCACTACCTTAAGGAATGTGTCTTGCTTTGACATAGGTAAACCATTTCCCACCCTGAGGATATTTCACTCTAAGGTCAGTTAAAGTGATATGCTAATGGTCTTTAGAGAAAATCTTACTGGATTAGTTTTCTAGGTGCCACCTCTGGAAGAAGTGCACCTATTTCTGGAAGAAGTCTACATCAGAGTGTACTTACTTATCTTTACTTTTCCAGTTGGTCAGCCCGTGCTGATCTGCTCATTTTCTTGGCCTCATACTTTTCTGCTACACTCTTCCAAGTTTGTTGTCCTCTTATGTTTTCATGTCCCCTTTGGTCTCTCTTTTCTCAGTCTTGCCAACGCAGCTGTGTCAGTAAAGTCAGGAACACGCGTTTCCCTCTGTACAGTTACAAACCTGGTTATTGTTTTAGTGAGGTGGTTCATTACCAACTCTCAACAGCTGCTTCTCATCGTGTCTTTCACAGGTAACTCGGCATACAGACGCCTGTACACACATCATGAATGATGTTGTAGATAGTTTTGTTTGTCAAGGCTCTTGAATATATTTAAAATCTGAAGTGATGCAAACAAACTTGGTACGGATTCTGGCATAACTTTTAGAAGTTTACTCGATGTGGTTAACAGTGGATATGTGTATACTAGGTTAATCTGTTAAAGCTTCCTTGAGGCCCTGGAAGTGTAAACATAAAAGGTCAGTCTTTGTTTTACTTGCCCCTGTCACATACAGTTGTTCTGGCTTTAGGCACACTTATTAGAGTAGAGTAAGTGAAGCTTGAACAGTTGTTGGTGTTGTCATACCTGATCTGTGGATAAATACTGTCTCCAGTCAACAGATGCCCTTGACGGCTAGGCTCAGTGTGAGTAGTCACAATGCGACTTAAGAAAGAGTCTTAGATACTGTTCCAACTGGCAGAGGGATCAGTAGGCTGGAGAATGCAAAGCACGTGTGTTCTTTCTCAAGACATGGAATATAGCCGGTTTTTATTCTTTTTTTAGCAACTAGCAGCCATTTTGCTTATTTTAAACCTGTGTTGATCAATCAGATGAGCCAAGGGCTGTTTTGTAGTTTTACTTCGCATTTATACTTCTTAGCATTTCTGTCTGTGTGGAATCCATATATGCTTTTCCTTCACAGATTACTTGCTGTCCTCTCTGTTTCCAGTGAGCAGTATGCTGTGACAGAACCCTTTCCTGCAGTTCAGCGTGAGATTGATTACGCTGGGTGTTCTGGGGTCTGCTTGTGTCTCCAGGCATAAATTCTGCCCTGCATTTTCCCGTGCTGCTGCTTTTGCCGCTGTGCTGCAGCAGTAAGTAATAGCATGGGGCAGGGCTTGGCGTGTCAGCCGCATGTCACAACAAAGGGCTTTACAAAACCTGCTGGTATGATTCACAAGGCAGAATTTTTGTGTTGTGGAAGTTCTTCCTGGGAAGGAAATCTGGCCATCGCATTTGGTCTGGAACAGAAAACGTAAGGCTGCCGGTTGCTGTCATATCACTTGGAAGTCAGAGGAGAAAATAGTGAAGTTTCTTTCTCCTTTAACAATTGGCCACTTCTTGTTCTACTGTTATATTTATTATTTATGGTGATAGCACAGTAAGAAAATAAGATATTGTTGGGGGGGCAGGAGGAAGAGACGAAAGTTTTAAAAACATTGTTCTTGTTACTGGGTTTGCAAAAGCCAATACTGGAGTGGCTCTATATAAGCTTTGACACTGGTTTTCTTACCTGGGGCTCATTGTCCCTCAGTCAGGCTCCAAATTTGATTCAAATATGAGGCAGCATGTGCTTCCCTGTAAAGTGAGAGCTGTGTAGAGAACTTGGTACAATCATAGGAAAGGTTTATGTTTCCAAGATTTGGGTGTCTTAATCTTTTTTGGCTTTTCTATTGCAGAACTGTAGTTTGGATGACAGCCCAATGCAGTTCTGGTGGTAGGTGCACTCTTTGCTACTCACATCCTGATTCCAGATCTCCTCCTTAATTCTGTCCTGGGAAGAGCAGTTCTGTGAAAGATACCAAACACTGAAATGTCACATGCTCTTGACACTTCTTTTTTTTTTAAACCCTTCCTGTCACCACTCTGGCTTTAAAGCTTCCTTCCATGGAAAAATTCCTTAGCAGAGGTTTGCACTGGTCAAACAAGAAAGTCTGGAAATTGTGATCCAGCTTCACTGGCTCACAATCATCTTAATGTGCTTAAACCCAAAAGGTAAGTGAGGAAGGGCAGGGGTGAGGTACAAGATACGTGTTGACAAGGAACTGATCTGGGGCACAAGGTCACGCTTATATTCCGTGGCTGCTGCACTAGTATTCCTTAGCAGAGGTTTGCACTGGTCAAACAAGAAAGTCTGGAAATTGTGATCCAGCTTCACTGGCTCACAATCATCTTAATGTGCTTAAACCCAAAAGGTAAGTGAGGAAGGGCAGGGGTGAGGTACAAGATACGTGTTGACAAGGAACTGATCTGGGGCACAAGGTCACGCTTATATTCCGTGGCTGCTGCACTAGTATATTCCTGACTTCCAGGTGGCTTCTAGAGATGCAATCCATCAACAGTTGGACCAGTTTAAAGATTAGAGCTTGTGGTATGTAAGAGCTGAGGAAAAAGCGTGGTTATTTCTATTTATAGGAGAGTTGCATTAGAAAATTTTCGAGTTCTGTATCACCCTCAGAGTTGTAAGGTAGCCTGTGGTAGAGGAACAGGTCATCAAATGTCTTCAGTATTATCTTCCAGGGCCTTGGTGCTGAAGTAGTCCTCCCTCTTTCTAAAGTGCCCCTCAATTTTGAATCCAAAGACAAAGATACAATCTCAGTATAGGATGTTGTGACCCAAATAGACAAGTAATTTGTCACTCAGCAGAAAAACATAGTGACATCTATTCAAACAAAACCTAGTTCCACCCCAACAATTGCCTTAAGTCACTGTTGGCCATGGTTTGCTTAGGTTGGGTGACAAAGGGACTGTTTCTCATTATAATGCAGCTGATACCAGTTTTTCTCAGATTTTTTTCTGCCAGTTCCATGAGTGTGTGTTAAGAAAACTCTAGATTCAATCATTAATGTGTTTGGATGTGAAGGTTTATAGCTCTGGTAGGCAATATAGGCACACTAGACAGCCTTCCGTGGAGCTGCACAACAGGTCATTATAAGGAACCTGCAGTTACCTCTGCTATGGGTTGAAATCAGATTAACTTGTGTTCTTCCTATGACCAGTCACTTCTTGGGAAGAAAGCTTTGTTAGGGTCTTTGTGCTTTGTACTGTGTGTTCTGGCTCACAGCTCAGAAGTATCAGTGGTTTGGGTGATCACTGGGAAACAGGTTGTGTGCTGGGGAGAGCTGAGAATCAGGCTGTGTGATGGTACATGGATCACAGACTCACAGGATGGTTTGGGGTGGAAAAGACCTTTAAGATCAGAGTCCAACCATTAACTCAGCACTGCTAAGTCCACCGCTAAACCATGTCCCTAAGAACCACATCTACATGTCTTTTAAATACCTTCAGGGATGGTGACTCCGCCACTGCCCTGGGGAGCCTGTTCCAATGCTTGATAACTGTTTGAGTGAAGAAATTCTTTCTTAATATCCAGTCTAGCAGCCTGGTAACAGACTAGCAACTGATAAATACTGTGAACCTGTTAATTGCTACTGTGAGGCTAACAAACTGTCTAATGTTAGACAATTGCATTTAGCTGGACACAGATTTTCCTTGCAGTGCTCACAACAATACCCTTGAAATACATGTTTCTGTTTGGCTGTCACTGTGCATTAGAGAGAGATAACAGACACATTTTCAGCTCTGTTTTTTCATAACCGCACAGTGATTTCATTGCCATTGTGCAAGCTGAGCTGGTGCGGGTTGGTTTTGCTCACTGAATAGTGACAGGGCTGCAGCTGCTTATTTTTAAAATGTAGCACTCATTGCTGCTAGGACAGAAGTCATTACATCCCATGGCGGGAGAGCAAGTCTGAACATCTTTTATTCCAGCAATGCATTATCTTTGCAAAAGATCTTTGCTATGAATTTTGAGTACTAAAGTTAAATGAGACTTCTAAGTCTGGTCATAGAATCTGTCAATCTAAACTCAAAACTGCCTTTGATATGAAGACCAATTGGCTTTTCGTTTCCTTTAAAGCAAAGGCTTCACCTGGAACACTACTTTCCCCTCTTCCCATCCGGATTGTTTTGTCTGAGAGTGTAGAAAGGAGCTGGTGAACTGAGCAATGAGCTCAAAGTTGTTTGGGAAGCCAAACAGCTTACACCGTTTTGTAAAACACCTTCTTAGCTGCCTCTGTCAGCAGTGGACAGCGCGGAGTTGTGTAAGGAGAGGAGGCTGAAAATGATGCAATGAATGACCTGCTCTCATACTGCTGGTCATCGGAATGGGTAGACCCGATGTTAGTTGAGGTCAGCAGATGAGACAGGACAGATCGCTAATTACTTTTTTTCTTGGCACCCATTCACAGGACTTGAGTAGGGTGGTTCTGTAATAAATAGCATAGTTGCTGCTGCTCCATGACTTTGCTACTAAACACAGGTAGCGTTTTGTCATGTCTTGGGAGGCAACACCACCGTTGCTGTTGGAGGAGCTTCTATTGCTTTCTAATTGCTTACCCTTTTAAACCTGTTGATGTTGGTACCCCCGATCACACTTTGTCCTGTTTATTTCCCATCCTTTGCAATTACTTGCCTCTCCTCATATTCCTATTCCTCGTGGCAAGGGGAAATATATTTACAAAAGAGGGAGTATCTTCATGCTTGGTCTCTTTTGCTTTGGGCCAAGCATGTCCAATGCATACGATAGTGAGGCTGTTTGGCTCTCGGAGCAGTTTCTGTGAGAACATGTGGTGCAGCATGCAGAATCTGACTTTTGCCTTGTAAGCCATCTCCTGGGTTGCTGCGTTTCTTCTAATATTGATGGTAGCTGTGAAAGGACACGGGGGGAGGGCAGTGTTTGCTAATGCAAGTGTGTCAGACGTGGTGAATTTGTGATGTTACAGCCTATGGAAAATGATTGTTCAGCATCTGTTGTATTAAATGGCCAAAGAGAGCATTGCTTGTCACTTCCTTGTAAAATGTCTACAATTGAATCAAGTGAAACAGAGAAAATAAATTAAATCTGTCTTTTGCTGCTTTTTGCTTCCTTCTACATACAATCACACTCCTCTGAAGTAGCAGGGTACATCTAGGAGCAAAAAAGCTTATGTTTTCTTCTAGAAAACCCTCCCAATCACATACATTTCTTTCTCATCAAAGAGATTGTGTTTCACTACCTGATTAAGTTCGAAGTTTTAAGCCTCTCTGTGAAGATTGCTTGGGAAGAGACAGAACACTATAAATTCTAGCTAAAAATACAGTTTTTCTGTAACTGTCATAACAACATTTGGGCTAATTGATTCTCAGTAGAATAATGACATCCAGTATGTAGTGAGAAATATTCATGAAGGAATCTGTGAAAACCTAGATCTGCCTTACTCCCCCAATAAATCAGGAAAATTCATTAGAGTCCTCTACTTAAGAAGAATTAAAAATAAGCCATCATTAGGGATTCTGTTCAGTCTGATTTGGGGACAGTTGGAATTCCTTTAAGTGTCAGTGAATTTAGATTTGGCAGAACTCCAGTTCCACAGGGTTTTTTTTCCTGCATATGCCCTGTAAGAAGACCAGAGGAATTTAGAGAATGTAGATGAAGGGCAGAATTGCGGTACAAGGGGAGAGTAACAAAAAGAAAACTGTAGGCATACAAGAGAGAATATTGTGGCAGTCTGAAGTTATTAATTTAGGAAATGGAATGATTGAGACAGCTAATAGTCCACCTTTCTGAAGTTAACCTTAATAAGTGGACAAATAAGTGTCACTTATTGTGTGGTGTGCGAAGAGTTTAGCATGTTCCATAGACTTGGCAGCTGCCGTATGGCTCGCCTTCTTTGTGGCTTCCCACTGAGTCCAGGCAGAACTCTCTGCTTGTTGAAGGTGAGGTGAATGTGGAGGTGTGGTAACTGTTTTAAGCCAACTTTAGAAGAAGTGATCCACCACATGAAGCCAAAACATGAAGAACTTGATGGCAGGTTTTGGTTTTCAGAAGAACCCAAAGCATCTGGGTATTCCAAGTGAGCTGCAGAAGCAGGTATCTCTCTTTCACAGTGTGACCCTACAAGTCAGCAAACATCTGTAAAGTGGTTGATTTGGACCATCCAAATCTCCTCAGCTGTCATATGGGTGCATTTTCCTTCCTGAATTTGCAGCTGTGCTTGCTGATAGAGGCAGCTAGAACCATAGCAGAGGAGTTACAGGAAAAGTGGGAACTTCAAATGAGGTTGAAGATAATGAGTTTAACTGGCTTTTGTCTGTTGGACTGCTTATTTACTCTTAAAGTCATGTAGATTGCAAGAGGTTGTTTGCTTTCTTCTTGAAGCAGACTAACCTTTTGAATGCCCAAGAAGCCTCCTGTTCTTTGTTAATTTGATAATGCAGCTGGGGCTGGTACTGTTTAACATCTTTGTTAGTGACACGGATGATGGCATTGAGTGCACCCTCAGCAAGTTTGCTGACAACACCAAGCTGTGTGTCCCCTCCCATCCAGAGGGACCTGGACAGGCTAGAGAGGTGGGCCACTGCCAACCTCATACAGTTCAACCAGGCCAAGGGCAAGGGCCTGCACCTGGGTCGGGGCAATCCCAAGCACAAGGACAGGCTGGGTGGAGAGTGGATGGAGAGCAGCCCTGAGGAGAAGGACTTGGGGTAC
>NW_010258390.1:71631-73408 GCF_000690775.1 Eurypyga helias
AACCGTATCCTGGGCTGGATCCAGAGCAGCGTGGGCAGCAGGGCGAGGGAGGGGATTCTGCCCCTGTACTCTGCTCTGGGGAGCCCCCACCTGGAGTGCTGCATCCAGCCCCTGAGCCCTCAGCATAAGAAGGATTTAGACCAGTTGGAGCGAGTCCAGAGGAGGCCACAAAGACAGAGGGCTGGAGCACCTCTGTTATGATGAAAGGCTGAGAGAGTTGGGCTTGTTCAGCCTGGAGAACAGAAGGCTCTGGGGAGACCTTATAGCACCTTCCAGTGCCTGATGGGTCTACAAGGAAGCTTGGGAGGGAATTTTTACAAGGGCCTGTACTGACAGGACAAGGGGTAAGGAGCTTAAACTGAAAACAGGTATATTTAGATTGGATATCAGGAAGGAATTCTTCCCACAGAAGGTGGGAAGCACTGGGACAGGTTGCCCAGAGAAGTTGTGGATGCCCCATCCCTGGGAGTGTCCAAGGCCAGGCTGGATGAGACTTGGAGCAACCTGGTCTAGTGGAAGGTGTCCCTGCCTCTGGCAGGGGGAGTGGTCCTAGTTGATCTTTAAGGTCCCTTCTATTCCAAACCATTCTATGATTCTATAACTGGGGATAAATGCTGGATTTTTTTCTTAAGAACCCCAGTATTTTTGGTCCTTGCTGCAGTCAGTGTTAGGAATGCTCCTTAGCATTCTTGAGAACATGAGCATTTCCACCCATGGCAAAAAAGTTAAACATGTCTTCATAGCATCCTGCTGTTTTTTTGTTAGCGCATGTAATGTAGAACTGGCCGGAGCTGCACTCGCTGCCTTCTGTGCTGACGTCGTTCCGTTGTCGTCGCTAGCGATGTGGTGCCATCGCGTTCTGCTGACTGTGTGCCAGACATCTGCTGACTGTGGTTCGGATATTTCACCCACTGAGTTGAAGAGGTTTAGGATCACTGGGGCATGATTGGGAGCACTTGACAAACACAAGGTCTCAGCAGGGGGATTGTGGAATGTGAGCCAAGGCAGACACAGAGCCTGTCATATTGTTAGAGTTTCATTTGCTTATGGCTGCACCCAGGCAGTTGCCTGAACTCCGGGCTTTATTTATTTTTACTGTTCTTCAGAAAAACTTTAGTTTTTTAGAATGGTAAGTGGCAGCAGGCACATTACATACAGAGGAGAGGGTAGAAACATCTAATCTTTTAGACTGGAAAAGACCGTTAAGATCAAGTCCAACTGTTAACCTAACACTGCCAAGACCACCACTGAACCACGTCCCCAAGCACCTCATCTACACGTCTCTCAAACACTCCCAGGGATGGTGACTCCACCACTTCCCTGGGCAGCCTGTTACAATGCCCGATAACCATTTTCGTGAAGAAAGTCTTCCTAATATCTAGTCTAAACCTCCCCTGGTGCAACTTGAGACTGTTTCCTCTTTTACCAACTCTTCTTTCCTGGAAGAAGAGACCAACTACCCACCTCACTGCAACCTTCTTTCAGGTAGTTGTAGAGAGCCATAACGTCTCACCATAGCCTCCTCTTCTCCAGGCTGAACACCCCCAGTTCCCTCAGCCGCTCCTCACAGGAATTGTGCTCCAGAACCTTCCTGTTCCCTTCTCCGGACATGCTCCAGCCCCTCAGTGTCTCTTGCAGTGAGGGGCCCAAACTGACCCCAGGGCTCGAGGTGCAGCATCACAGGTGCCCAGCACAGGGGGAGGATCCCTGCCCTGCTCCTGCTGGTCATGCTGTCCCTGATGCCGGCCAGGATGCTGTTGGCTGCCTTGGCCACCTG